>NC_142946.1:30464916-30524916 GCF_046866305.1 Octopus bimaculoides
GCAATGAAAAAACTAGTTTATCAAGAAAAGACATGGACATAATCCTATCAGCTCATCAAACTGTTATTAGTTACAATAACAAAATATGGATGAGATCTGATAGGCCAAATCCTTTTGATATAACAATAGGATCAAGCGATTTGGCTGAGGTTTCGGATATAGTTGGAATCTACCTATTATCCCAAATCAGATCAGAATTCCCACAGATAACAGGAGGTAACAAAGATATTGCTTTTTTCCTATTAAAAAAACTGTACTAAAATTGAGATTGAAAGATACAGAAAAGAACTCCAAAAATTTTTTAGATGTTTCGGCCTTTCTTTTACCATGGATGGTAATTATCATAAGGTAAACTTTTTAGATTTGGAAAATTTCAATTTCGAAAATGGCTTCTACAAACCATACTACAAGCTTAATGAATGCTTAAGATACATAAATGTTAATTCCAACCATCCACCTTCCATAATCAAAGTATAATTAAGAATGTAGCTACCAGAATATCATGATTATCAGCATCAGAAGAAATATTCAAACAACATGCAGAATACTACAATGAAGTGTTTGCTAGGGCCAGATATAAAAAGAGAATCAAGTTTGTAAATAAAAAAACATCAAATAACAATAACACAGATACAAATAAGATAGAATACACAGTTAATTCGGATGACATCAACAAACGAATAACAAGAACTAAGGGAAAACCTGAGGAACAAAGGAAAGATAGGAAGAAAATGGATATAACTCAAAAGGAAAGAAAAAATTGGAATACTGACACACATAATCACTACACACAAAAAATATGGAAGAAACCAAACAAAAGGTACAAAAATTCGGAAGTCCTATGGTATAATCCAATTTTTAGACTCCAAATATCGTCCAAGATTGGTAAGCAATTCATTGCAGCATTAAATAGATGCTTTCCTAAAACACATAACTGAATAAATAAACAGACAATGTGCACATTGCAGCTCAAGTCGATTGTGGTAATACACTCATACTGAGCGAATTGAAACCGTCAGCACTTGTTGGTTTCAAAGAAGAAGTCATGGATGTTGTAACATGGAAATCAAGATTTACTTACAGAGACAGTAACTGAGTATCGGCTGAGGAGATACATATAGATCTTCTTATACAGGTATATCTTTACATAATTCGATTTAAATTTAACTTTAAATCTTGTATATACAAGGATCTGTATGTATCGAAACATTTGTAGTGATTAAAAAGCTGCCTAACTGTACTTACTCTTCCTTTTGACTCTTTTACTTTTTACTTCTTACTATATATATATATATATATATATATATATATATATATATATATATATATATATATATATATACATACACACACACATATGCACATATATATATATATACAAAGATATAAATATATACATGTATATGTATGTATATATATATATATATATATACACAAACGTATATAAATACAATGTGATAGTAATAGAAATGAAACTAATATATGTATATATATATATATATATATACATAGTGAGGAGTATTAATACTGAAACTACTAAAACTGTAAGTATTATCTCACATTACAATGGAGATGTTATTGCTTCACTTTTGACATGTAATACTGAAATAGCATAAGAGATAAGAGATTGGTCTGGGCTCGTATTAGGCAAGAAGTTTTAAAACTTTTTGGCCCATGGCACTGCATGGATGCTAAGTAAGGCATGTTAAAATTTGAATGAAAGTGGTCGGGTAATTCTTGAGTTTTAGTGAGACAGACAGACAGACAGACAGACACACATCCTCAGTTATATTTATATGTGTATATATATATATATATATATATATATATATATATATATATACACATACAAAATTTGGGGCTTTATTTTACAGGTGATCTAAATGACTAGGTATGCTAGGTAAGTGCTGTAATGGATTACTAGGGCTCCAAGTTTATAGCTGAGACGGTAGTTATGGAGCCATTGCATATTTCTAATATAGCAAATATATAATTGTTAAAGAAGACAACAAATGTAAAGGCAAGGCAAGGCAAACATCTCAAATCAAATACATTATTATTATTGGAAAAAAAGATTCAAAGCCTTACAGCTGATTCTGGGATATCTCAGAGTATGGGATATTCTGTCATCGGAGATCCTATACTCTGGGATATCCTAGAAACAGTTGTAAGACTTTGAATCTTTTTTCCAATAATAATAATGTATATGATTTGAGATGTTTGCCTTGCCTTAACGTTTGTTGTTCTCCCTCTTTAACAAATATATATATATAAAGGTAAATTAAATATAGAGATATTCTACTGACAATCCAATAATTTATTTATATTACAATATTACATTAAATACTATGAATATAATATATAACTTAACATAATATTATATAAATAATTATAAAAACCATAAAAGGCCAACAAATTGTTTCGACTTATATATATATATTTTTTCTAATATACATAATCACAGTTCCATTATATATATATATATATATATATATATATATCTGCTTGTATATGTGTTTGTCCTCCAGCACTGCTTGACAATGGTGTTGGTGTGTTTATGTCCCCATAACCTAGTAGTTCAGCAAAAGTGACTCTCACATTTCCTCTTTCTCTCTCTCATTCCACCTTCTCCTCCTCTTCTCTAACAAACTAAGGCGTAAATTGTAACCAAACAGGTAGAAGAATATTACAGATTTAGTCCAATAGAAAAAAATTCTTTTCACTATCAACATCCACCACCATCATCATTATAGTTTTCAGTAACAAAGCTCATTTCATTTCATTTCTGCTGTTTGTTTATATCTACTTTTTCTTGCTGTCAATGTATTTCTATTCTGACAATACAGATGCTCTCTGTGTCTCTCTGTCTTTCAGTATAACTGCTGTCTTTTCAACCTTACCACCAGAACTCTGCCAAATATTGTATCCTAAATATATCTCTTTCTCTTTACCTTTCCCTCCCCACCCTACGGCATGTTGTTAACACTTCTCCCTCTTTTCTCTCACAGTCTTTCTTGCTCTTCACGTTTCCCTTCAACTAACCATGTGATGCATTTGGTCTTATTATACTCCTCTCTTCTTTCTTCTCTACTCACATTCCTCCTTTCTCTCTCTCTCTCTCTCTCTCTTTTACTCCACCTCTCACTCTCTTCAGCTCCACTTCTCTCACTATCTAAAGTATAATAGGCAAATGAACAAGCAGATTATTATACAGATGTTTACATTTTCCTGTCTTGTTGATTGTTCTGCAGAAGATATTTGAAGTTCACAAAATATCTTAATTATATCTGGTTGCTACAAAAGTGGATATTCATAATTAGATTGTTTAGGGAGAATCTCTGTGATTAGAGGTGGTGGAGAGTATTTCTAATATTAACAGAAATAATTTATGTATTTATAGAGAAACATTTAATATCATCATCATCATCGTTTAACGTCCGCTTTCCATGCTAGCATGGGTTGGACGATTTGACTGAGGACTGGTGAAACCGGATGGCAACACCAGGCTCCAGTCTGATTTGGCAGAGTTTCTACAGCTGGATGCCCTTCCTAACGCCAACCACTCAGAGAGTGTAGTGGGTGCTTTTACGTGTCACCCGCACGAAAACGGCCACGCTCGAAATGGTGTCTTTTATGTGCCACCCGCACAAGCCAGTCCAGGGGCACTGGCAACGATCTCGCTCGAAAATCCTACAGGAGCCAGTCAGGCGGTACTGGCAACGGCCACGCTCAAAATGGTGCATCTCATGTCACACCTGCACAAGAACCAGTCCAGGGGCACTGGCAACGATCTTACTTGGCTTGCCGGGTCTTCTCACGCACAGCACATTTCCAAAGGTCTCGGTCAGTAGTCATCGCCTCGGTGAGGCCCAATGTACGAAGGTCTTGCCTCACCACCTCAGCCCAGGTCTTCCTGGGCCTACCTCTTCCACGGGTTCCCTCAACTGTTAGGGTGTGGCACTTTTTCACGCAGCTATCCTCCATTCTCACCACATGTCCATACCAGCGCAATCGTCTCTCTTGCACGCCACAACTGATGCTTCTAATGTTCAGCTTTTCTCTCAAGATACTTACACTCTGACGGGTATTCACATTGACATTACACATCCAACGGAGCATACTGGCTTCATTCCTTGCGAGCTTACGTATGTCCTCAGCAGTTACAGCCCATGTTTCACTGCCATGTAGCATGGTTGTTCGTACGCATGCGTCATACAGTCTGCCTTTTACTCTGAGTGAGAGTCCCTTTGTCGCCAGCAGGGGTAAGAGCTCTCTAAACTTTGCCCAGGCTATTCTTATTCTAGCAGCTACACTTTCAGCGCACCCACCCCCACTACTAACTTGGTCGCCCAGATAGCGGAAGCTATCGACTACCTCTAGTTTTTCACCCTGGAATGAGATAGAAGTTGTTTCCTGTTTGTTTACAGTCTTTATTGCACCTGAACATCTGCCACAAACAAAAACTAACTTGCTAGTTAGCCTGCCTTTGATGTTGCTGCACCTCTTATGTGTCCATAGCTTGCACCGGGTACATCTTATAGAGTTACTACCTACTCCTTTTCTACATACTGAGCAGGGCCATCTACCTGAAGGGGTTTGTGTTTTATCTACCTTCCTACTTATTAGGATTTTGGTTTTAGCTAGGTTGACTCTAAGGCCCTTCAATTCTAGACCTTGCTTCCACACCTGAAACTTCTCCTCTAGTTCTGATAGTGACTCCGCAATTAGGGCAAGGTCATCAGCATAGAGGAGCTCCCAGGGGCAACCTGTCTTGAACTCCTCTGTGATTGCCTGGAGGACTATGATAAATAAGAGGGGGCTGAGGACGGAACCTTGGTGGACCCCTACCTCTACCCGGAATTCATTGCTGTACTCATTTCCAACCCTCACCTTACTGGCAGCATCTCTGTACATGGCTCGCACAGCTCTCACTAACCATTCTTCTATCCCAAGTTTCCTCATTGACCACCAGATAAGGGATCGGGGGACCCTGTCAAAGGCTTTCTCCATGTCAACGAAAGCCAGGTACAGAGGTTTATCCTTAGCTAGGTATTTCTCCTGCAACTGTCTCACTAGAAATAAGGCATCAGTAGTGCTTTTACCTGGCACGAACCCAAACTGCATCTCATCTAAATTGATTCGCTCCCTAATTAGTTGGGCTATGACCCTCTCTGTAACTTTCATAACCTGATCTAACAGCTTGATGCCTCTGTAATTATTTGTATCTAAAGCGTCACCTTTACCTTTGTAGCAGTTGACTATGATGCTGCTACACCAGTCATTGGGTATGACTCCTTCGTGTATCACCTGGTTCGTAATACGGGTGACTAGGCTATAGCCAACACTGCCAGATATTTTGAGCATCTCTGCAGTGATTCCTGATGGGCCGGAGGCTTTCCCGGTCTTCATACTCTTAATTGCTTTATCTACCCTGGTACTATCAACTCGGATAGCTGGTCCCTCTATTGGGTCGACATACGGCAGGCTCTCTTTCTCCCATTCATTCTCTTTATTAAGCAATCTATCGTAGTGGCATCTCCAGACCTCTTTCTTTGCATCCTCATTTAATGCAAGCGTACCATCATCCATGCGAACACATTTCTCTCCTACAACATCACTATTCTCTCTCCTACACTGTCTTGCAACACGAAATACCTTGAGTCTTTGGTCCTCACGGCGCAGAACATTGGCAAATCTTTCCTTATCTGCTTCCTCTCTGGCTAAATAAACCTGTCGCCTAGCCTCCCTTCTGGCACATTGGTACAATTCCCTGCTACCACCGTTCTTCCAGTCCTTCCAAGCCTGTTTCTTTTGTCTAATAGCCCTGTCTACCTCCTTGTTCCACCACCACGTTACTCTGGGTCGGGAGGGGACCTTACACCACCCACAAATCTGGTCAGTGGCTTTCAACAGGTTGTCCCGCAGAAATCTCCAATTGTCTTCCACGTTGTATGATGCTATATCCCCTTCTATTTCGTTAAATGCTTCAATATATGAATAATAATTATCACATCCTGTCTCCTGGAACATAATACTTGTAGATATTGACACAATAGATGAATGTCAACAATACTGACACAGTTGACTTGGTTTATTGTCAATGTGTAGATGTTAACTGCATGTGCAGCAGTGAATAAATGTTAACTGTATAGATAGGCACAGTGTATAGATGATTTTAAGGATAGATAGTGGATTGATGTTGATTGTATAGATAGACACAGTGTATAAATGATTTTAAGGATACATAATGTGAAAATATTGACAACCCCAACACACAAGGCTTCTATAAAGCTTGACTAACAGACCCCTTTCCTAAAAGTGCACAACATAATTTATTTTCCTCAAACCCAGCATAAACCATATGCCTTGATCAGAGTTTGACATGTACATGAGAGGATGTTGGGGCAGGGGAGAAAATGGTACTTTAATTTTAATGACATTACCAAAGTGCTGCTTCTTCCACATTCAATTAATTACTTGCTTAGTACAGTTTAACTTTTAAAATGATTTTGGTACTGATCAATTTAGTTTTACTTGTTTTACTTTATATACACAGAAACACTTTGTTATTTCTGTTTTGGTTTCTCATTTTATTACAGATTTATTTTCATTTCACCTCTTCAATAGTCAATAAATTTCACTCGAAACTAACACTTGTCTGAGAATTATTTTGTTTTTATAGGTTTTTAAGTATTTTAAAGACTGAATGATAGCATTTCAACAGTTACAACAATTAAAAGAAATGAAAGTAAAAAATCAAATCAGAACCAGTATAATTGGTGGATCTTCCGTGACTTTGAAACACACACTATATATGTCTTAACATTATGGAAACAACTGTTAAAGCTCTATATAGGAAAAGAAAACACAATATCTCATCCAAAAATAAAAATATTTTAAAGAATCAAAAGATATCAACTAGATTATGGCTGGGAGGTATCAGGTTACTCAAAGTAGATGCCCTCAGCTTCCACCACGCCCTTAAGATGGCTCTGGAATCTGGTGCATGTGTTCCTCATTGTGTCCTTGGGAAGATCTTCAAACACTTTCTTGATCTTGGCCACCAGCTAAGCTTTGGTGTTGCAAGCAGAGCAGATAATGTCTTTTGTAACTGTCCTCCACACATAGTAATTCATGGGATTACGATTGGGGTAATTAAAGAGGTCAGAAACTGGGGCTGGTGAAGTTGTAAAAATTCTCCGACAACCACTTCTGTTCTTTCTAGAGATATGACTAGGAGCTGAATCCTGCTGCCACATATATGGCCTTCAAGCAGTGACCTTCTCCAGCCAGGATTTGACCAGTCTCTCTCCAGCGTATCCATCTGAACTGAGCCTATAACACTATTCAAAGATGTGGGGTAGTATGATGTCACTCTCATTGGTGATACACCCATAACAGTTTAAGGAAACTTAGTTTTCATATGTGGGACATTACATGGAGTGTAGGCAAGCTGCCTGTTCTTCTGAGTGTTGTGGCAGAAAATCTTTTCCTTTGAGAAGGATCAGATCATCCATGGCTCAAAAGGATACCTCATCTTGTTCAGGAGCTTCTTTGCCTTGACTAAGTGGTTCTATTTGGTCTTGGTTGTCGGAATTTGTCCCTTGCACCTCTTGCATGAGTAGTAGTGAAGGTCCACATTCAGAGCTAACTTCATGGTGGTGACCCCAATTCTTATCACTCTTGCCAAAGCCCAGATTCCCTTGCTCAGATCTTCCATCAACTTGTCCAACAGTTAGAATGTCTGCTGTGTCCATCCCTGCTGGCCATGGTTTTGTAGTCTCCATTGCAGCTGTTTCTGTTGTGTCTTTACAGTGTTCACAGAGCACTGAGTAGTAGTCATGATGTCAGTATTTTGATATGTTGCACAAATCATCATGATACAGGTAACTCTTTTCCAACATTCAGATGGCTTCCAGTCTTCCATATCAGCTAACTTTTTCTCAACTTTAATCATTGTTCTCTCCAACACTGTTGACTGTTCACCAATACATCAAGCTATTCCTGAAAAAAAAAGAAGATGTAAAAAATGTGGCTGTGTGGTTCAGAAGCTCACTTTGCGACTGCTTAGTTTCAAGTTCAGTTCCTCTGCATGGCATCTTGGGCATGTGTCTTCTACTATAACTCTGGGTTGACAAATGTTTGTGAGTGAATTTAGTAGGTGGAACTGTGAGGAAGCTCATTGTGTGTGTGTGTATTTGAGGGTACATGGTCTAGTGGTTAGGGTGTAGCACTCATTATTGCAAGATCATTGTTTCATTTCCTGGGCCAGGTGGTTTGTTGTGTTCTTGGGAAAAACTCACATTGCTCTTGTAATCACTTTGACAACCGATGTGTGGCTCACTGGATAGAATACTTCTCAGTTGATCTTACCAGAATGGAACAGTAAACTATATATACATATAATGTATATATTTATGTGTATGTATTTGTGTTTGTCTCCCACCATCACTTTGTTTACACGCCCATAAATTTGCCACTTTATCATTATTCTTTTAAAGATAATGATAACTTATTTGAATTTTGAACTTATATATATATATATATATATATATATATATATATATATATATATATAGTAAAGCTTATTTGCCAACATAAAGTAGTAGTTCTGATTAGGACCAATATTGCTGTTATTTAGCTCCATGAAAACATTGTCACCAGCTGGCTGTCAACGTACTAACTGCATCCTTATATTTTCGAACAAGGAGGATAGTGTCCCCACTCAGCTTTAAGCAATATCTGTGTACCAATGGTTTCTGGGTTATTTCTCTTCATCAGCACAGAATAATCGTTTAGCTAGAGATGGTAACACTAGTTCTTGTTCGAAGTATATACTTTTCAAAGTAACACAGTCACTGACCTTATAAACAGAGAAATAACAGCAGCATTGGTCCTAATCAGGAAGTCTGCCCAGGGAGTTCATGGTTCAAATTAGTATATGTTTTGAATAGGATTTGATTAGTAGATCACACAATAGGTCTTAGAAATTTTTGTAGCTTCCCCGCTATGTCCGTGTGTTAGTATCAAGTGACAATGTTTGGCGTTGTAAGTTAAGGCTGACACAGTGGACTGAACAAGTCCAAATAATCAATGCTCTGAATGTTTTCTGTCAAGTGTTTGTAGAGAATGAATTTTATAACCTTTTGTACATTTCCTGCTACGTCCGTGTGTTAGTGTCACGTGACAGTATATTTTGCACCTAAAAAGAAGGCTGACATTCTCTATAAACACTTGATAGAAAACATTCAGAACATTGATTGTTTGGACTTGTTCAGTCAACTGTGTCAGCCTTGGACATAGCGGGGAACCTACAAAAATTTCTAAGACCAGTCATGTGACTATCCTCTACCAGTCAAATCCTATTCAAAACGTATACTAATTTGAGCCATGAGCTCCCTATAAAAACTTTGTTTTCTATATATACTCACCACACAAGGAATAAAAATGTCACAAAATCCTGACCAAAACAAAACACATTGAACCTAGAGATACTACAAGAACTGAAAGAAATCTCCTCTATGCTCACAGTCTTATCCGACAACAACGACAAGATACAGACCTACATTAAGGAAACGCTTGAAGAAAGAAGAAAAACAGAAGAAACATCAGTTGTCCAAACCCTCAACAAGTTATGTATAACTATAGAAACAGTGATGCTCCAAAAGCTGGAACAAAATCCGGAAGCTGAATGAGAAGATAACATCAACCTGCAGTGAGAAACCTCTGCAATCAAAAACACTATTAAACATATATGGAACCAAAACTTCACAGCCCGTAAATTTACCTTTTGGAACTTCATTAAAAATAATGGCAAAGTGGAAATATATGAAAAATGGCTCAGTTCAACACCGATCATCCTCCTAAAGAAACTACAAATAAAACCTATCGCTAATGAACCCGAACAACAAAAACTTAGAGAAAAGATGGTTCTTGAGAAATTTGGAATGGAAACCCATTATGGTTAAGAGCAAATTCCAATGAAGAACAATTTGAAATGATTGATGCACAAATGCAAACAGAAATTCAAAAACATCCGAAGGCTGAGAAAACAATATTAAACTTTGGAAAGAAAACTGTGAACACGAGGAATTAACATCTCTTTAACGGTGGGAGAGAAGTGCCCTTAGGTTCTCCAATTATGAATCTCATTTTAAAAACAAGCACTCTACCAAGAACCCATTACTAAAGAAAGTTAAAATCCACAAACCCCATTTACAACTGATTAATCAAACACCTAAATATGGAAATTATAGTCATCAATTCCATAAGGACAATTCAAGACTAATTTGACAACAAAATAATCCAACTAAAACAATCGAAGTTTTACTTTCAACTGGACTAAACCTTGCCCAAAACTGAAGACATACACAATGGATAAAAAATATCAACTTAAAAGACAATTACATAAAGAAACAAACAGTCCAGAACAACAAATGTACAAAATTGATATGAAAGTCCACAAGTTAACAGAGAAAATGTCCTCCAAAATATAAATGATAATTAAAGGAAAACTTTCAAAAATCATTTTTTAGATCCAAACGACACCAGATGGTACAAACCACAGATGAGAAACCAAAGATTATTAACCTATCAAAAAAACATTAACCTATCAAAAAAACATTGTCAGTAGAAGAAATTAATATTTTGTCAAAAGGCCTAAAATTTACCCTAACATTGCAGCACCCTAACTCCAGTGAAGTACAGAACATTACACAGTTCTTTAGAAAACTACACCTATCAGAGGAATTGTCTGATAAAGAAATCAGGGATGATTCAATTGTAAGAAACAAGAGCAATTACAAGCCTATGAAAGGTAAGAATAAAGCTTTGGATAAATTTTGTGATTTTATTTCTACCTTTCTTTATAAACAACTTCCACATCCTAAGATCAAGCCTAATACAAGTCGAAAGGAATGGAATATTATACATGAACTGTAAAATAATAACAACATTATAGTTAAGGAAGCAGATAAGGGAAGTGCAATAGTTATAATGGATATTGAACACTACAAAAGAGATATACTATCTATATTACAAGATATGACCCACTATGAAAAGGTAAATAGCTATCAAAAATCAAAGACAATGGCTACACTGAACACATTCATTCACAGACATCAAAAACGTTCAACAAACAAAGAATGTGACTACCATTTTGATTGCAAGACTAGTTACTTCTATGGACTCCCCAAAATCCATAAGAATCAAACTATCAAGAATGCATGTAAAGAACCAACTTCAAGTTGCATAAACATACAATATCCCAATATCCCACCGACCTTAAATTTAGACCAATCATAGCAGGCTTGAATTGTGAAACACAAACTGAGCAACTTTTTAGATATATCATTGAAACCTATTCTAAAATACATACCAAGTCTTGTGAGCGGTAACCTGGACCCGTTAAACCACCTCCCAAAATTCATAAACAATGATACCACTATTGTATTTTTTGATGTGATAAACCTATATACCACAATCCCACACCAATATGGACTAGAGGCAATACATTTCTGGCTTGAGATATTCCCTCATGAAATTCCGTTAAGAATTGAAAAGAGTTTCATCACTGAGGGATTAAAGTTTATCCATGAAAACGTTTTTGACTTTGATAGCAATATTTACAAACACATATTTGGGACTGTGATGAGGACAAAAGTTGCTCCGATGTACACCAATCTAATCATGGCATACATAGAGGTCCAGATATATGAACAATCTAAATTAATATATGGCTAGAACTTTCACTAATATCTACTAGAAAATTGGAAATGTTACTTAGATGACTGCCTAATGCTATGGATGTACATATTTGAACAACTTATAGATTTCAAAAATTTAATCAACAGCATAAACAATAATATTAACTTTACCATAGAATACAGTAAAACTAAACTACCATTCCTAATCATCAAAAGAGATAAAATCATTGAAACAGATATTCACTACAAACAGACATTCTCCTCATCCCATCCCAAACACATGAAGAATAATATCCCCTTTAATCTAGTAAGAAGAAGCTGCACAATTGTCTCAAACCCTGAAACTCGAAACAAAAGGCTCCAGGAACTAAAACAAGTACTACTTAAAAGACAGTATCCATTAATGCTAATAGACAACAGAATAGAACATGCCAAAGCAATAAATATCAAAGAACTATGAAAAACGCTCCAGATACATCCAATAATCCACCCTTTATTAGAATACACAACCCAAGAAACATAGAGGTTTACGATATTATTCATCAGAACATTCCACTACTAAAATAAGACCCAAGAATATAACAAGCATTCGAAATATACAAAATAATCAAAAGTAAAAGATAATCAAAGTCCCTCCAAAAATTCCTCACAAGTGCTAAATTATCTTCCTTAATTCCTACACCAACAGTCAAAAAATGGGGCTGCCCAAATGCAGGACCGGCATCAACCTTGTTGCAGACAAAACATACAAATTCAAATCAGGACAGACTTTTACTGTAAAAAATCACTTTACATGTTCTTCGAGGGATTTAATATACGCTATCAAATGTCAAGGATGTAATGAAGATTATATAAGTCAGACAAAGCTCACTCTAAGAAATAAACTGACTATTCACCAACAACAAATACGAGAACCCAGTACAAGACAGATTCTACTGAGTGGTCATATAGACATGTATGCAAAAAATAGTCTCCCAAATTCAAGGTCTTCCCACTCTACCTATGTTCAGTGAATACCACAGATGAAACACAGATAAACAAAGGAAATAGTTTCATACAAAAGTACAAATCAAGACTTAACAAACGTTAACAGAGTACATATACAAATAATTATTCACACACAAAATTCATTCTGCCACTTATCATGAGGAAGTTACACAGCTAACAACCTAAATTTTAGCCATTGGACTACATATAAATGACTCCTGTCCACTCTCCCACCAGGCAGATTAAATTTGGAGTGCCTTGATTATAACTAAACATGATCACTCAACCATGTTGGCTTCCTTTTTAGGTGCAAAATATACTGTTATGTGACACTAATGCACGAATGTAGCAGGAAACATCCAAAAGGTTATAAACTTCATTCTCTATAAACACTTGACAGAAAACATTCAGAACATTGATTGTTTGGACTTGTTCAGTCAACTGGATCAACCTTAACTTATATCACCCAACATTGTCACTTGATACTAACACATGGACATAGCGGGGAAGCTACAAAAATTTCTAAGACCAGTCATGTAACTATCCTCTACCAGTCAAATCCTATTCAAAACATATACTAATTTGAGCCATGAGCTCCCTATAAAAACAGGGCAAACTTCAAGCACTAGTAAGAAACAAGACAGCTCTGACACAAGCTGTGTCTTTCTATTTGAACTTTTTGAAAATCAGTGTAAACTGTGAAACTGGTTAAAGCTTCAAATATATTGATAAAAAATATTTTAACAATTCTCAGTGCATTTTCAACTTCTATTTTTCCTATATTTCTACTTGTGTGGAATAAAATAACATTGTTATATATATATATATATATATATATATATATATATATATATATATATATATATAAATTCAAATTACGATGAACGTAAACAAACAATCGAAGTTTTCTTTTAGAAGCGTTGAGATGTCTTAGAAAGTTAAAGAAGTGATTTTAAATTCCCAAACGCAGGATAATGCTAATAATATAGTCTGAACAGGATAAACTACCCCTATTTTGCAGAAAAAAGTGTAGGCATTAGAGAACATTAGAGAACTATTAGGTCTTAGTAGACACATTACATATGATCTTCTTCTAGCATATTAACAGTCCACATAGTGGTCGTCGTTATATATACATATACATTAATCCCTTGAGATGTCAGATATTTTTTCTGAATCTCTCTGATTCTTTGAATGTGCTTGCCTCCTAGTAATAAATCGATATTAATTAATATCTGATTTTTACCCTAATGTTTTATATATATATACTAGCATAAACACCCGGCGTTGCCCGGGTTAAAGAGAAAAATGAAATCTAAAAACGCCGTCTAGACTACGCAACCCTCAACTGTTAGTAGCTACGATACCATATTTCTACATTAATAACTCTCCAATCCATGCCAGCATGGAACATAGATATTAAGTGGAATGCTAGAAGAAAGTTTTCAACTCATATGTATATAAAGTAAATACACGTAATTCAGAAACACGTTTTTGTGTATCTTATTTCGTAACCAAACAAACAGGTACAGATTATAAATAATGAAAGGCCAATTTTGGTGATTCATTTGACAGAGGTAGTAGAGAGACAATGCGATGATAAATCTGAGGTTGGATCTTGAAAGTTTGGATGAATGCTGCCTCAGTTAAATCTCTTGTGGTTCCAAATGATGTCATCTGTAGTACAGCGTCGTATTGTCTAATTTTGTTTTGCAAATGTTAGGAATCTTGGTCAGTTGATGATAACAGTTTCTTCAATAGCTCTGGAGGTTGGGGATTGTGGAATTGTTGAGAATGTTTTTAACTTTGGTGTTATATGTATTGCTTGAATTTCTTTGACATATGAAATATATGTATTTTCACTGGGTTTGTAAAAGAGAGTTGTGTAGCTCTCGAGTTTTAGGGATTCACACAGACACACAGACAGACACACATTCTCATCTTTATATATAGAGATATATATATACACACACACACGCACCCAAACACACGTATATATATGTATATCAATATAAATATATGAAAGTCAATGAGGTTTCGTAAAAGAAGGTGATCATGTACATATTTTCTTGCTGTTGTGATTATAACACCTCGTTGTAAACAATGTTCCTTGTTTTCCCTTGTGAAGCATATGCAAATAGGTTTTTTTTTTGCTGCCCACTCTTGAGCAGCCAACATACAGTTGTCCATGTGAGAAGCGGGGCTCTTCCAAGAGAAGACCAGCTACAGACAGTGCTCATCTGTTATGTTCGGGTTAAAATTTCATCAACATCAAAAATATATGAATTTTCATGGGAGTTATGGCCGTTATGCATAGAATGTAATTTCCAAATTTCATAAAGATCCATTCAGTACTTTTGACGTAGTTTTGGATAAGAAAACAAATGACTAACGTGTGTGTTTGTGTGCATGTGTATGTGTGTGATGGGTGTATATATGTATAGATATCTGTATGTATGTATATATATATGTATATATGTGTACATATTACATATACATCTATATATATATATACATATACATCTCTCTCTCTCTCTTTCTCTCTCTCTGAAAGTATCTGTCATTACAGTATCGAAATGTGATTGTTTCAGTTAGTGGAATAGTTTCATTTTTAAAGTGAAAGTATTTGACATGAGTGTTTTTGTTTCACTTTTGACACGTAATACTTAAATAGTGGAGGAGATATTATGTTGCGGTGGGCTCGAACTCTGCAAGAAGTTAAAAAAATTTTTAAACTAAAACACAACTGGAACCCTAAGTAAGGCATCAGTAAAATTTGAATGAAATTGGTTGCGTAGTTCTCGAGTTTTAGGGATACACACACACACACACACAGAGACAGACAGACAGACACACATTCTCATTTATATATATATATATATATATATATATATATATATATATATATATATATGTGTGTGTGTGTGTGTGTGTGTGTTTGTGTGTGTACATGTTTGTATGTCTGTGTTTGTCCCGCCAACATCACTTGACAACCAATGGTGGGGTGTTTACGTCCCCATAACTTAGTGGTTCGGAAAAAGTGACCGATAGAATAAGTACTACATTTCCAAAGAAAAAGTCCTGGGATCGATTTGCTCGACTAAAGGAGGTGCTCCAGCATGGCCACAGTCAAATGACTGAAACAAGTAAAAGAGTAAAAGAATATACAGGCATTGGACAAAATAATGGAAACACCTAGCATCATAATTTTGAAATATCAATAAAACCATCAAATGCTTGTTTATTTTTTTATGTTTTTTGATTTATTATTATTATGTTTTGCTAAAATTGCTGTTTCGTTTTAGATATCATCAGAAAGAGGTAATTAAAATTTATTAAAATGACAGATCTATTGAACTTTCAAAGAGGTCAAATTGTTGGTGCTTGTATGGCAGACACTAGCGTAATGAAAATAGCCAAAATGTTTGGTATATCAAGAAGTACTGTCTAGAAAGGAATGACAGCCTTTGAAAAAGAGGGAAAAACTTCCTCGTCAGAACAAAACTCTGGAAGGAAACCAAAACTTTCAGATAGGGACCGTCGGACTCTTACGTGAATTGTTAGAAAGGATCACAAAAGTACAGCTCCCAAAATTACTGCAGAGCTTAATGACCACCAACCCAGTTTCCACAAAAACTGTTTGCCGGGAGCTGCACAAAGCCAGATTTCATGGCAGAGCTGCAATCAGAAAACCACCACTTTCAAAAACAAACTTTGCAAAGCATTTAGAATGGAGTAAAAACCTACAGAATTGGTCCCTAGAGCAGTGGAAGAATGTTATTTTCTCGGACGAGTCGTCCTTTACCTTATTTCCGACCACCGGCTGAGTATACATGTGGAGACAGCCAAAAGAAGCATTTGACCCAGACTACCTTCTTCCAACTGTTAAACATGGAGGAGGATCTGTGATGATCTGGGGTGGTGGGGCTATATCTTGGAAATCCGCTGGTTCAATGGTTTCTCTTCATGGCAGAATTAATAGTCAAGACTATTTAAGCATTTTATCTGATCAAATTCATCTTATGCGGAACTGTTTCCAGAGGGAAACACAATCTTTCAGGATGATAATGCACCAATTCACACAGCTAAAGTTTTTACTGAATGGCACGAGGAACAGTCTAGTGAAGTTGAACATCTTATCTGGCCACCACAGTCCCCAGATCTCAATAGTATTGAACATTTATGGTGCATTTTAGAAAAACAAGTAAGGAGTCGATATCCTCCACCATCATCACTACAAAAACTGGAGACTGTTTTAGCTGAAGAATGGACAAAAATTCCTTTGGAAACAGTTCAAACTTTTTACGAGTCCATACCTCGCAGAATTCAAGCTGTAATTACTGTCAAAGTTGATCCTACCCCATATTAAAATAAATTTGTTTGTTCAACCCTTGTGTATATAAATAAACTGTTTTAAGGAAACGGTTGACAATGACTTCAAAGTTTCAGTTTACTTGCTTAATCAGACAGTCACTAACTATGGTTTTTTCGGCTTTAGATAATCATTGGTAGGTTTTCTTTTGCGGGGGAGGAGGGGTTAAAGGAGCAATGTCATAATATCTCAGTGTGGTATAGGTAGACGAAGGATGTAATCATGTAGGAAGGTGAGAACAGGATCAGATAGGAGGGAAGTATGTGTTTGTAGGGAGTGGTTCAATAGATTTATTTAGGCTTGTTATTATTTAGGATTCAGTCAGGGATAGCAGTAAAAGTGTTGATTTTTCTGGTATTTTAGGGTTTACAAAGTATGTATAGGTCAGACTAATTTAATTTGTTGTTGGTGTTACTGGCTTTCAATGAAGAAATTTTGGCCTGAGTATTTTGGAGAAGTTTGGATTAGACGGGAGACTATGTTGCTATAAATATTTATTACAATTTTCTTTTTTGTATCTTGTGGAACTATTTATATTATATGAATGTAGACAAATGCATACAGGTAAATGCACATCATCCCCTATATATCAAGATGAATACATTAGAATAATGCAGTTTTCCATATAGATGTATGAACAATTTGTAAACAAATATTAACATATGTATGCACATATGTTCATACATATGTACATGCATACATACAACCAGTTAGTATGTGTACATGACATTTGCTGAGACCCACCTTCGGTCATGAATGACCATGGAATTGCACCTAGAAAGTTACCCTCTGAGGCACAAGTCTGGGCAAGGTTGTTTATGGATGACCAGCAGTTGCCCATGCATACTGGCCTCCCCTCTCCACGCCACCAGTGTTATCCAAGGGAAAGGCAAAGGCCGATACAGCTTGGCACCTGTGACGTCGCAACTCATTTCTACAGCTGAGTGAACTGGAGCAATGTGAAATAGTCTTGCTCAAGAACACAACACACAGCCCGATCTGGGATTTGAACTCACAACCTTGCGATTGTAAGCTTGACGCTCTAACCACTGAGCCATGCGCCTTCACAGATGACATTTAGATAGATAAAAAGCCATAGATAGTAAGTGAATTAAAAAGATGTACATATTTTGAATGATTTTAGTTGAAAGGAAAAGGCTGTGTCCATGACATTGAACAGAACTTCCAAGTATAGATAGATTGATGCTTCAGTTGAACATTTGTATGTCAATGACTGGAGTGGGGCAAGGAGTTAAAGAACATTCTGGGGGGAAGAAACAGTTGATATAGTTGGTGGTCAGACACAGAATGAGTGATAAGATGAAAATAAGTAGGTGTGTTGGGTGGAGAGGACTTGGTGAAGGCGGCATACATCTAATCAGCTGTTAAAAATACAGGTTGTTGTAGTTACAGCAGAAAAAGCAGAGCAAAGTTTAAAATGTGTTAAAAGAAAGTCTTTCTTTGGATCTGGTCTAGGCTGAATGTGTACAATAGCAAAATTCTTCCAGATATGGGAGAAGTAGTCCTTGAGGAACTTATATATGAGTTTAATAGGTCATCAGCAATTGTTTGGAGTGTTTAATGTCAGTGAAGAGGAAGATTAAGTCCTCAAAATATTGTTAAGGTTGGCAGAGTGTAGAAATGGTTGGTAGGTTTGTAAAACTCTCTCTGAATTGGCAAATGAGCACTTTAGCATGAAATAAAAATTTTGTAGCATAAACTAGCGTATTGCCCATGTCAGTCAATAAAAATAGATATGTTATTTTTATAGAAGAGGATAATATTGATCGTAGGAAAAGAAATCTCTGTAATCTATGAGATCTATGAGAAACATTTTGATGGTGAATGCAATCTACATTTGTAAATATTCATAAAGTCAATTGCAACAACTATAAACTCAACAACCTAAATTACTTGGTTCAAATTCTGTGAGAACTAATTTCGACATTATCTTTGAAACTATTGCAAAGTAGAAATAAATAGAGCAGAGAAAATGGTAAATACATCTTGTGTCAACCATATTTGTAAATATAAAAACAGTGAATAAATATATTGATGCTACTGGTTATAGTGTGGGGCTTAATAAATTTTGTAGCTCTATGTATGTGCATGTATGTATGCTTGAGAGCATATCTAAGTATGTCTGCTTCTCAAAGGAAGGCCTATTTAGCCACAAATGTAGTTACAGAAATACCACTGTCTACCAATATGATATCCAACATGATCTCTCATGCACCTTGAGTAACAATGTGTGTAGGTCAGCCAGTGGATTCACGTGGCACTATAAATCCAAACATCTAGATAGTCAAGCTGCTGCAGGGAAACAAGCTTGCAGTCAATGTGGAATGACTAAGTCTCTTGCAAGCCATATGAAACTATATGAAACATCATCAGTTCTTAGGGAACCAAACATGAAGTGTCTTTTAGAATGACACAAATTTAAGCAGCGGTTTTACTCTGTCATGAGTCAACATCCACCATGTATGTAACCATGTATGTGTATTTATGTGTGTTTATGTATGTATGTATCTATGTGCATGTTTACATGTGTTTTTGTGTCAGCCACTTGTTTGTCCAGCCGTCTGTTTGCTTGCCTACTTGCCTGCTTCCCTTCCTCCCTCTCCATGTGCCTGTGTTGCACCCACACATACATACCTTGATGGTTATTGGTTCATATTGATGTGAATTGCAATGCAGTAAAAAAGTACTCAATACTACAAATAGAGTGAAATAACATTTATTCAGAACTGAATCTTCATGAGGGGTACTCAGAGTTTCTCACTGACATTACTCAAAGCTGTGTTTAAATAAGGAAATCTGTGTAGTCGTTCACACACACAATTTTGGATTAAAATTATATACACTCACACATGGTTAATGCATATTGTACTTGCATATTATATATACATATACACACACACACACACACACACACACACACACACACATATATAGGTATGTGTATGCTTATGGGTCTGTCTGTCTGTATGTATGTATATGTGTGTGTGTGTGTATATGTACATATTTATGAAGTATGTGGTTCAGTGAGTGTGAATGATGATATGCACATGTATATAATCATCATCATCATTTAATGTCTGTTGTCCATGCTGGCATGGGTTGGATGGCTTAATCAGGGCTGGCAAGCTGGAAGGTTGACCCAGACTCCAGTCTGATTTGGCATGGTTTCTATTGCTGGATGCCCTTCCAAAAGCCAACCACTCTAAGAGTGTAATGGGTGCCTTTATGTACCACCGGCATGGTTACCATTTGTGTGACTCTAGTACCTACCATGAATGCGATTTTACTTGGCTTGATGGGTCTTCTCAAGCACAACATAATGCTAAGGTCTAGGTCATTCATAATTGCCTCTTTGAGGCTCAACACTCAAAAGGAGCTTTTCACATGCCACCAGCAATGGCCACTTTGTCTCCATGAAGCTCAATGCTCAAAAGGTGCTTTTTACGTGCCAGTTACGTTACCTGACACCAGCATCGGCCACAACTACGATTTCACTTGGCTTGACAGGTCTTTTCAAGCACAGCACACCGCCAAAGGTCTTGGTCAGTAGTCATTGCCTCTGTCAGGCTCAAAGTTTGAAGATCATACTTCACCACCACATCTCATGTCTTCCTGAGTCTACCTCTACCACAAGTTCCCTCCACAGTTAGAGATCAGCACTTCTTTACATAGCTGTCCTCGTCCATGTGCATCACATGACCATGCCAGTGCAGTCATCTCTCTTGCACACCACATCCAATGCCTCTTATGCCCAACATTTTCCTGAAGATGCTCACGCTGTTGTACATGCACATTAAGGTTGCGCATCCAGTGAAGCATACTGGTTTCATTTCTTTCAAGCCTATGTATGTCCTTGGGTATCACAGCCCATGTTTCACAGCTATGTAGCATAGATGTTTGCACACAGGCATCATACAATCTATCTTCCACTCTGAGGGAGAGATCCTTTGTTGCCAGCAGAGGTAGGAGATCTCTGAACTTTGCCCAGCCTATTCTTATTCCCACAGCTAAGCTCTTGGAGCATCCACCTCCACTACTAACTTGGTCACCTAGATATTGAAAGCCATCTACTACCTCTGGCTTACCCCACTGGCAGTTGATGGAGTCTGCTTTCTGTACATTTTCGGTGTTTATTGTACCTGTGCATCTTCCACACACAAAAGTTGTTTTTCCTTTAACCTTCCCCTGATATTGTTGCACCTCTTATGTGTCTTTAGCTTATCATCATTTTTATAACCTTCATCATTTTAAAGTGTACATTTCCATCCTCCATGGAGCAAACAGAATTTGTTGATGAGAATATTTCTACAGCTGGATGCCCTTCCTGTTGCCAACTCTCACCTGTTTCTAAGGTAATATTTCTGAGCTTGTCCAATCTCCTTCATATGTCTCTTCCCCACTTCTATCATTTCTCTCACAATTGCTCCCCCTTACTATCATTCTATTTTTCCTTGCTACCTGGAATCATTTCACTTGTTAGCCGTTACCCACACACTAAATTGATCATCCTCCACTCTCCATTGAACTATCAAATTATCTCTCTTCATACTCTGCACCTGCCTCTCTTCTCAACTGTATGTCCTCCCTCCCCACCCAGTGTCAACTGTATCACTATAACTATTATTATCATGTTGCATCTCTTTCTCCTGCTCTCTTCTACATCCTTCAACCTTCCCCATCTCATGCATCAATGGTCATCTCCCCTTTATCTCTCCCTCTCTACATCCATCCTCCAACCTTCTTCAATCTTTATAGCTGTTGCCTACTTCACCTTTCCCATTTTCTCATCTCCTGCTCCCTCATACACTCTTTGCAAACCATAACCCACACTCCCTTCTACTCACCTAATACCCCGAGGAGTAACCTGGACACCTCATCACCCCTATTTATCTCTTCACAGCTCCTACTGAGCATTCCCACCCTCTCTCCTAAATACCAAAGCCATGTTGCTCCTTTACGACAAAGACCTGCTTCTTATCCCTTTCTCTCATATCTTCGTATAAGGTTTTGTAGTTTTGTGAACTATATGGTGATTTCACTAGTGCCAGTGGCATAGAAAAACACTTCGAACAAGCTGAAAAAGGGTTCATGTTAGGAAGGGCAGCCAGTAACAGAAACAATGCCAAAGCAGATTCTGGAGTACAATGCAGTCCTTGGACCCATTGGAGCTAATCAAACCATTCAATACATGCTAGCATAGAGCATGGACAGATGATGATAATGATGATGTCCAGACATGGTTTCACAAAAGACACCGCTTGCATGACAGTGACACTTGTTTACAATTATGATGTGAAGTCAAAAGGATAGCAACACACACACACACACTCATGCACACACATATATACAAAGGTTGGCTAAAAAGTTCATAGGCTGATACACTCCTTCCATTGGTGTTGCTGTGTATGGATATTATTTGTGAAGAAGCTTTTATCCTGTTAAACAAAATTGTCAACAGCAGATATGATGTCATCATCATTGTAATACTGCTTCCCAACCAAGTGATTTTTCATGCTGGAGAAACAGATAATAGCCAGATGGGGCCAAATCAAGAGAATAGTGACAGTGATCAACCAGTTCAAAGCCACAGTCACACACAGCAGCCATTGAAACTAAGGAGTTGTATGCTGGAGCATTGTCCTGATGAAATATACATGTGTATGTATATATATATACATCTATATATATATATTTGTGCAGATGTATACACACACACACACACACACACACATATATATATATGCTGAGACCCCCTTCGGTCATGACTGACCATGGGATTGCACCTAGGAAGTTACCCTTCCCAGGCACAAGTCTGGGCAAGGTTGTTTATGGAAGACCAGCAGTTGCCCATGCATACCGGCCTCCCCTCTCCATGCCACCAGTATTATCCAGCTTGGCACCTGTGACATCGCTACACATTTCTACAGCTGAGTGAACTGGAGCAACATGAAATAAAGTGTCTTGCTCAAGAACACAACATGCAGCCCGGTCCAGGATTTGAACTCACAACCTCATGATCATAAGCTCGATGCTCTAACCACTGAGCCATGCGCCTTTATATGTATATATATATATATATATATATATATATATATATATATATATACACATGACATATATATATTATATATATGCAAGTATGTATATATGGGAGAATGTACGAAAAAACAAACAACAGACGAGGACAGGTGGTGTAAACAACAAAAGGATGTATTAGTATGACGCTCAGATATATGTATGCCTGTATATATGTGAGATAATAGTTTCACTTTAATAATTTCAGTATTAAAGTGAAAATATCTGACATTACAATAGAGAGATGTTATTGTTTCACTTTTGACACCTAATACTGCAATAGTGGAGGAGATGAGATATTGCACTGGGGTCGCACTAGGCAAGAAGTTAAAAAATTTTTTGGCCTAAAACACTACATGGGCCCTAAGTAAAATTTGAATGAAATTGGTTGTGTAGTTCTCAGGGATTCACACAGACAGACGGACGGACGGACGGACGGACGGACGGACGGACGGACGGACGGACGGACGGACGGACGGACGGACGGACGGACGGACGGACGGACGGACGGACGGACGGACGGACGGACGGACAGACAGACAGACAGACAGACAGACAGACAGACAGACAGACAGACAGACACACACACACACACACACACACACACACACACACACACACACACACACACACATTCTCATCTTTATATATATATAGATTACAGCTTAGAAAGATACATGTCAGTTATTCAAAAGCACAAAAAACTGTAAACTCACTTAAACATTTATTTGGTGTTAAAATATTGTGATCTGATATGATTTCACTGCAGCTGGTTTGAGGTGAGCCTTGTTGGCAGGTTATCTAAGCTTCAGGGCTATAATTTTTTGTTTATATAACTATTTTAGCTGAAGACCACACAGTGAGAAACTTGCAACAGCAAGTTGTGTCACAGTAAAATCTTTTTGCCTGTTTTAAACACTACTACTACTACTTCTTCTTCTTCTTCTTCTTCTTCTTCTTCTTCTTCTTCTTCTTCTTCTTCTTCTTCTTCTTCTTCTTCTTCTTCTTCAATACACCCTTAATTCATGGTTTCTTAGGTTAGCTCAACTGCTGACTTTAGGAAGTATTAAATTGTCCTATTTCTTTCATTTCTACTCAAAACATCAACAATGGTTCCAGCAAGAAGATTTCTACCAATTCAAAGTATTCCATTTTTACAAAGTCAAAATTGACCTTTGTGAACTTTGACATGGTGGTCTCCCTACCCTTAAGTGAAAGGCAGATCCATCAGCAAATTATTGTCATTTCCAATGTCTACACTTGGAAAACTACATGTTTTGGCAATGTTAACACATCTAAAGAGATATTCTTTGAGAAGAGATCTTTACCAACAAGCTACAGTAGATCTTCAGTCTGAGAATCCTGTGCAAGAAATATTTGAAATGTTGCCAACACTTTTATCACATCTTTATAGATTTCAAATCTTCTACAAGAAATCATTTGTAACCTTTATGGTCAACTACAAGGAGATACAAGACCAGTTTCATTGCTGCCTGAGTCTTTAAGCATCTTCATTGTGTGGCCAATGCATTTATCAACATTTGGTTTTGAATAATGCTTGGAATCCTACAAGGATATACTCTTTTGCCCACTTTTTTAAGATCCTCTGTAACATATGATTGAAATGCTAAACTCTTTTGAAGGAACAGTCGGCATTGAAGCAAAATTGTTACTAACTTACTGCAGTCAGATGACTACAATTCAGCTTACTGGACATCAACTCAAGAACTTTTATGGCAGAGAATTGAACTGTAAAAACTTTGCAGTGCTAACAGTAGAATCAATAGAGAGTCATTTGAAGCAGTTTCTGTTGGATGCAGTTTCCTCAGATGAAGGATGAAAAGCAGAAGTCCTCATCTGAATAGAGCAGAAAACTTCAGCTAATCTTGTATGATAATTATATTATTTTGAGTTAAAGAGTGAATCTGATGTATGCACTTGTCCTGTCAATTTTCTTCTATGCTGGAAACAGTGAGGTGTGGATTCAGAGAAAAATCAAAGCAAAGCAAAACTACAGTATTATTGGAAGATCTTAAACATTTCCTACAATAGACATGTTACATATGAAGAATACTGCTGAAAATCTATTGTCAAACAAAACAAAACAATAGAGAAGCTGTTGTCATACGGCCATAACACCAACTGACCAAGACTTGTTAAAAGTGACCTGAAAGAATACCAGAGTGGAACCTCAATAACCTTCTTCAATCAGTTGTAATTATAAACCTATCTTTTAGTTGTAGGGTATGTGGTGATGTATGATACACACATAATGTGATGATATGTGATACACATACACACTCAATGTGGTGATGTGTGATACACAACTATGATATACACAATTTGAAAATGCATAATCACATACCAGAGCAGTGTTTCAGATGGTATATTAGTCCAAGGCTGTGGATATCCAGTGAGCTTCTCCTTAAAAAAAAAAAAGGCACGACAGCCTTTTGACTTTTGAGAAGGAATTCCCCAGATTTTGAAGTAGTTTCATTTTGCCTAGCAAAATTTCTCTTGTGTGTTATACACTTAAAATAATATGTACGATACACACATACACAATGTAATGTGTGATAAATGTATACTTAATGTGGGATGCACAAAACACACGCACACACACTATCATCGTATATTCTTATAAAGTCAGTATTTAAGCCCAGATCTAGTATAAAACAGCTGAAAGATTAATTTCTCCCGGGATAAAATGCATCATATGTTAGTAACACTCTATATTGATATCTATAGTCCATAAATGAGACATGAGGTAACAACTATTATGTACTAAGACACAATGTAACAATTACTAAGACACAATGTGTCAATTGCCATACACTACAGATGAACTGTTGTATGACGTCAACTGTCAAACACTACAAATGAACTGATACATGAGGTATCCACTACCATGCACAATGAAACACCAGCAGACAATATGAACTCAGTTTCAATGAGATCATATTGTATCAACTTGTTATTTATTACTACTACCTCTTCCATTTCCACCTCTTATGACTAATATGCCAACCATCACTTCACCCCACCCCCACCACTACTAGCACCAGCACCAGCACCACCACTACTACTACTACTACTACTACTACTACTACTACTACTACTACTACTACTACTACTACTGTTGCTGCTGCTGCTGCTGCTGCTGCTATGCAGGTATACTTTTAAATACACAGTAACTTCTCTGTGTGCATATGTTTACATATGTCATAAAAGTGTGCACTGTGAAAAGTCATCATAACTATCACCACAACCATCTCACCAATGACCAACACCACCGTGGCATCCATTAACCTTCACCCTACCATCATCAAATACCATAGATATTACTCAACCATAATTACAGGATTAATACCAAGTTTGTAGCGAGCATCCCTTTGTACCTTTTGAGGCTTTTCTCCTTCCTCCTTTTTATGTTACACTCTCCCCAACCCTTCTTCCAATAACAGAGAACATTATTGAATTTCCTGATCACAGAGATATATAACATGCTGCAAGATATTGGAATGAGAAGGAATATGAGCTGCAAACACCCACCTTAGTCTTAGAAATGTTTTAAATGATTAACCAATATCAACAGTCTGCTTTCATTTTCCCTTCTCCATTTCACTACCACTTCCTCCTCTAGTTATTGTCAATCATGCACTCTTTCATCACCAAGCAAAGTACTTATTACTTACTCCTATATAACCACAGACTATAATCTGTTTAACTCAGCAGTCTGTATGCATGTGTGCAACATGAGCATGTGTCCTGGTTACATAAGCTACAAAAGGCTCACAGTCAATACCATAACAGATATGGCTATTCAGTTATTAAATTATCAAAATTGTATGTTAAGCTAGTTGTGCCAGAGGTTGTTAGCTTTTTCTGTCCATTCAGTCTGAAAGTAAATATTCTCATAGAGTCACACATTCAAGGATATGGTGGAACTATTACAAATTCTCAATAGCAGATTGCTAGATTAATTACAGTTTTCAGATCAGATTTACTCATAACATTTCTTGTTGATCTCCACAAACCCTGCTCCATACCATTTTCTGTTCCTACCCAAGTAAATAGAAATAAATCAACTCTTCTCATAGCAGAAACTTGGCATAATACTGATTTCTTATGAGGACACCACAGAGAAATTATATTATGTGATGTTTATATATTACATAAAATTATGATAAAATATTTTTCATATAAATATAAACTTATTGATGTAACAAAGTAGAAACAATTTAATGCAATTCTGATTTAGAATGGCCATGTGGTCACAGGGTTCAAAACTAAGTGAATCATGTTACCCCCCCCCCCCCCAAAAAAAAAAGAACAAAAGAAAAAAACAATGAGTTCACCATGGTTAGAAGTGTAATAATATCTGGCAGATTGAATAAGGACAGTATCAAGACTGATTGATAAAAAAATTTTGATAACATGCAATATTGGACAGGTTGATATGCATGTTAAAGGTGGAAGCAGAGTGGACATAGTTAAAGGTGATAGTATAGTGAGTAGAATAATGGAGACTGTAACATGTACAGTAAGGATGACATTGTAGTTTGTACAGTAATGGTGGTAGGGTAGCATACAATATTGGAGGCAGTGTAATGTGTACAACATTAAAGTTGTCATGGTAGTTTCTGCAGAAATGGTGGCAGGTGTGTATAGTTGACATGACAGTGTAACATGTTGACGTGACAGCATAACAATGTCAATAGGGTGGCAGTGTAGCATGTATAGAAGAGCTAGCAGTGTAGAAAAATGGTGGAATATAATGAGTACAGTAAGAGTGATCGTATAATGAGTAAGGTAACTGTATAGTATGTATAATAAAGGTGAGAGAGCATGCTATACACTAATAGAGGTAGTGCAGTGTTTACAACTGTTTGGTGGTTTAGTGAGTTCAGTAATGGTGGTTGGATAATGTGTGCATTGAAGATGGCAGAATGTAAAGTTATGGTGGTAGTATAGATTGTACAGCCTCATGATAATAAAATAGTGTCTACTGTAATAGTGATAGGGCAGTGTGAACTGTAATGTTGATGGTGTTGTTTGAAGTATGTGTGTGACATTGTAGTGTGACAGTGGATAGAGTACAGTTAACAGGAAGGATTACAATGAGGTATGTACTGCAATAATGGCAGAGTAGTGTGTACAGTAATAATGAGAATGTATTGTGTACAATAATGGCAACAGTGGTAGTATAGTGTATATCATAGTTGTGGTAGTTTACAGGAATGTGTACAGGAATGGTGATCATGTAGTGCATATAATAAGGGTAAAGAAGGCAGTGTGTACAGTAATGATGGCAGTGTAGAGTGAATATTATGATGGTGTATTTTGTATGCGGCACAGTGTGTACATTAAGAGTGCATAGTAAGGGGGATAAATGCAGTTACAGGATACAGTAGTAGTGAATGTTTATAGGATGACAGTGTTGTGTGTTTTTTGATAGTGACAGAATACTAGTTTTAAATTTTGGCTCAATGTACTTATCAACTCAACTGGTACTTTTTTAATTGACTATGAAAGGATGAAGGGCAAAGTCGACCTCAGTGGAATGTAAAGACAAATGAAATGCCGCTAAGCAGTTTGCCCACTCTGCTAATGATTCGGCCAGCTCGCCACCTTAATAGTGACAAAATATTGTGGAGTATGTCTAGTAATGGTACAAATACTTAGTGTGCATAAAGAGTGGCAGTGTTATGTACCAGGGTTGTACTAATGTAGTTCATACAGGAGTGGTGACAGTAGAGTGTGTATTCAAATTGTCATAGTGTATTATGGTAGTGTATTGTGTACAGTAGAAGTAAAAGTGTAGTACATACAGTATATATAACTGTTAGAGTGTCATTTCATTTGTTTGGTTTTATGTCTATTTTTCCATGTTGGAATGAGTTAGTTGCAAGTTGTTGATGTTTTTCTATGGCTAGATATTCTTCCTCTTGCCAACCAGTACCTGTTTTCCAAGCTAAGTATTTTCCTATTTCCCATTCCACTTGTCCTCATGTGTTGAACACTGTAGTGACGTCATCACGACAGCAGCAGCAGCAATTCCAGCGACTCCATCAACAGCTTCGTCCAGCCAAAATTACCACCGCCGTCGCCACATCAGCAACACGAGTCTACGACTACTACCAGCCTCATCGCCACCACAGTCAACACGACTTTAAGTACGAACGACAAGATTCGCCAATATCATCAACATGATTTCTATGTACACCAATCCAAACCACCGCGGCACATCACTCTCTCTTTGATTCTGTTAGGTGTTTCATATTCACCACGATTAATAATAGACAAGAGAATTCAGCCAGCGACGAACTTCTGTATAACAAGAGCCCGGCCCGGCATCGAAGCCCCAACATCACAACAACTAGTGATCGCTCTGCCACACAAAGCCTCAACTTTTTTCACATACAGACTTTTCCAATTGTGTACTCAACAAACTGGTATAAATGCTCACGTGTTACTGACTCTTTCTATCTGCTGTAATATTTCGCATACACATACATGTATCACTCACACACACTCTTTTCTTTATACGACGGCCTGTCTTTTATTATGTTTTTATATGTCGCATTCACACTCATGATCAGCAGACCAGTTAAAATGTTCAGTACCAGGTAACAGGTCCCAACTAGCATCCGATGCTCAACTACAGCTCTGCTCACTGACTACAACTTCCTGCGTATTAACATTCATTTCTTTGATTTTTTTCTTTGTGTGTGTTTGTGCCATATCTTGTGGTTGGTTTCAGTGGCCATCTTGCCTCAGACGTCCCTCCAAAATTTCTATTTTCGTGCTCCCACACTCAAGGGGGAGCCATTGTAGTGACGTCATCTGGCGCCAAAATACAGTCGCCATTACTGCGTTTTCATCCATGCATGCGCAGGGAATAGTTCCGGAAGGAACACAGGAAGAGTCCCATGCGCATGCGTGGAATTCAACATCTAAACGTTCCCACTCAATTCATTCTCTTTCTCGGTCGGTCGGCCGGCCATGAGCATGGTCGTATCAAGCTGTCTCTCCAACATTCCAACTCTGGGGACAGCTCATTCCAACATTCCAACGTCTCAGCAACCAGTTTAAGGCTGCCTATTTCCTACAAAAATAAATATTGTTGTGTTGATAGTTCAGAGTTCTGCGTTCCATTATTATTTAGAATTTAATATAGGAAAGCGGGTGTACACCTAATGGTGTATAACCACTTTCCTATAACTGTAACTAAAGGAACTATGGTAACTTTTGTCACTTGGAGTGTTTAAAAAAGATTCCATTGTTTTTACTCGGGTAATATTAATGAGGACATGTGTAATGATATTCAAAAACATACTCACACATGACAGGTTTTATTTTTTAGTTTCAATCAGTTCAATACTCAAAGCACTGGTTGGCCTGAGGATATAATAGCAGTCACTTGCTTGAGCTACCACACACTTAGACTAATTGTAAGCATGTGGCCATGTCAGCAGCTTATAGATAGTAAGTATAACAGAAGGTATTAAGTGCAAACAGCAAAATACCAGAAGTCATCAGAAAAGTGCTAATTGCTAGAAACAATAATATATCTCCTGAGAAATTTATTAAAGATCTGCAGTAAATGGAAAATAAACAGAAAAATATATTATAAGAGACTGTAGTTGTGTGGAAAGTATTAACATATGCTTGTTTTTGATTTTTGCTGAGAATTTCTCTTGTTTTTGATTGCCTCATTCATTCATCTATCTAACCCACACGATTACTAACCTGTACTTTTGTAAACTGTAAACATTTATATTAATTCATCAAATAACTTCCAAATTGTAATCTCTCCCTCTAAAATAATCCTTTCCTTATTTCTTCTTCTCCCTAGAGCAAAAACTGCCATCTTTGTCCATTTCCGGCTGTCGTAAATATAAGAGGCCTCCACACTTGTCCCTCCCACTTCTCAGGCTTTCTTGCAGCTTATTCCATGTGTTTGGCTGTTTGATTGCACTTGAAAATATGCACAAAACTGTAAACATTTATATTAATTCATCAAATCACTTCCAAATTGTAAACTCTCCCTCTAAAATAACCCTTTCCTTGTTTCTTGGCTACATATATATACATATTTTGTATTGCTTGCTAAAATGATTCCCTTTTGTCCGTGATTGTGCAGACCCTCTCCTGCCCCACCATCAATATTGGAAATCTCATTTCTCTTACCAGGCATCCCATTGCTCTTACCCTCTTTTGTACTGTTTGTCTCCTCTCTTACATTGGTAATCTCGCCACCCTCTCCTTTCTCTCCCCCTCTCTGGACTAACCAAACCAGATAGCAGCCCACTTACTTAATTTAACATTGACATATTTATACTTCTACTACATTTATTTTTATATTTTTATTTTTATCTATATCTGCAGCACCAGTAATGTTTATATACACAATGCTCATAATGCTTATATTTACAATGCCCTTTCATATACAATGCTTCCTTACTTCCAACCCTCAGTAGAGGCAACAACCTTAACAATTCTAACATGTTTGTGATGGTAGGTTAAAAGCAAGAACAACTGTTACGCATGTCTGTTATCAAATGATCACAAAAACCTTTTTAGGTGCTGAATAATATCTCTCCTTCCTGTGTTTCCTCCCTCATCCCTTTCCCAGTTTTCAGAGTTGGCACTGTAAATGTAGGCACATTGAAAGGTAGGTCTAGCAAGATTGTGGAGATGCTTGAATGTAGGTGTATTGATGTATACTGTATACAAGAGGTAAGATGGAGAGGAGCTTCAGCCAGGGTCCTCACAGGCAAAGCACAGATATAAACTCTTCAGGGAAGGTAACAGTGATGGAGTAGAGGGTGTGGGCATACCTCTTGATGAGAGGGGTGGATAAGGTCATAGAGATTGTCAGGGTGTGCAATAGAGTGCTTAAACTCAGGCTAGTCTTACAGAATAGTATAGCTACAATTCTCTCTGCCTATGCCCTACAAGCAGGCCTACCAAATGAACAAAACGATCGTTTTTATGATATTATTCTGCAGGCTACCTCCAAGACAAGTGACAATGATCTCATCTTTGTGGCTAGAGATTTTAATGGGCATGTTGGACAGCAATCTTCCATGGTGTACATGGGGGCCATGGAATTGGCTCCCGAAATGAAGAGGGAACTAAGGTCCTGGAGTTCTGTGATGCAAATAATCTATTGATCTGCAACAGCAACTTCAGGAAGCCAGCCAGCCACCTGATAACCTATAAATCATATGACTTTGCTAGCCAGATTGATTTCATTCTCACCAGACAGCAAGATGTATGGTTGCTCTTAAATACAAAGACCCTCCCCGATGAAGAATGTACTCCCCAGCAAAAACCAGTTATTAGCCAGAAGGATGCCAAGAAGCAGACCAATCTGGAAAAGAAGTACTTGGATGCTTAAGAATACTTCACATGGTCAGAGATTTAGGAATATCCTTACTGAGAAATTTGATGAGAGGGAGTGGAGAACTACAAACTTGTGACATAGAAAGCAACTGGGAATTCCTGTGAGACAGCTTGCCGAGCACCACAGACCAAATCTGTGATTGGTGCAAAGTCCCTTCCAGATCTAGGGTAACATGGTGGTGGAACAATACAGTATACAGGGTCATTAGAGCAAAGAAACAGGCTTGGAAGCCCTGGAAGAGTAGGAGTAGCAGGGAACTGTATCAGATAGCCAATAGAGAAGCCAGGAGACAGATATATATAGCCAAGGGAGTAGCAGAAAAGAAGTTTGCCAATGTTCAGCGACATGGGGACCAAAGAACTGAAGTATTTCGAATTGCAAGACAGTGTGTGAGAGAAAATCATGAGGTCATGGGAGAGAAATGTGTCTGCATGGGTGATGGTGCACTTGCATTTTAATGATTCTGCAAAGAAAAAGGCATGGAGATGCCATTATGAAAGACTGCTGATCCAAATAGATAAAGCAATTAAGGATATGAGTTCAGGGAAAGCACCTGGTCCATCAGGAATCACCACTGAGATGCTTAAGATACTGGGCGATGAGGGTTATGGTCTAGTCACCCACATCATAAATCAGATAGTTCATGAAGGAGTCATACCCAATGACTGGTGTGGCAGCATACGTAAAGGTGATGCTCCAGATAAAAATAACTACAGTGGTATCAAATTACTGAATCAGGTGATAAAAGTTATGGAGGGTCGTAGCCCAACTAATTAGGAAGAGAGTTAGTGTAGATGAGATGCTGTTTGGTTTTGTGCCAGGGAGAGGCACCACATGCTATATTTCTGGTAAGGCAACTGCAGGAGAAATACCTAGCCAAAAATAAACCTCTGTACTTGGCTTTCGTTGACTTGGAGAAAGCCTTTAACAGGGTCTCCCAATCCCTTATCTGGTGGTCAATATAGAAATTAGGGATAGATGAGTGGTTGGTAAGAACCGTACAAGCCCTGTACAGGATTGCTGTCAGTAAGGTTGGTTATGAGTATAGTGAAGAATTCTGGGTATAAGTAGGGGTTCACCAAGGATCAGTCCTCAGCCCCCTCGTATTCATCTTAGTCCTCCAGGCAATAACAGAGGAATTCAAGACAGGCTTCCCCTGAGAGCCAAGTCCCTACCAGAACTAGAGACGAAGTTTAGGGTCAGCCTAGTTTAGAGTCAACCTAGCAAAAACCAAAGTTTTAGTAAGTAGGAAGGCAGACAAATCACAAACCCCTTCAGTTAGATGGCCCTTCTCGATCTGTAGAAAAGGCGTAGGTAGAAACTCCATAAGATGTATCCAGTGTAAGCTATGGACACATAAGAAATGCAGCAATATGAAAGGAAGGTTAACTGGGAAGATAGTTTTTTTGTGTGACTGATGTACAGGAACAATAAAGACTGAAGATGTACAGAAAACAGATTCCATCACATGCCAAGGGGAAAAACTAGAAGTAGTTGATAGCTTCTGCTACCTAGGCAACGAAGTCTGCAGTGGAGGTGGATGCTCTGAGAGCGTAGCTGCTAGAATAAGAATAGCCTGGGCAAAGTTCAGAGAGCTCCTACCTCTGATGGCAACTAAGGGCCTCTCACTCGGAGTGAAAGGTAGACTATATGATGCATGTGTGCAAACTGCTATGCTACACAGCAGTGAAACATGGGACATGCATATGCTTGAAAGAAATGAAGCTAGTATGATCTGCTGGATGGGTAATGTCAGTGTGCATACACGGCGCAGTGCAAGCACCATGAGAGAAAAACTAGACAAAAGAAGCATCAAATGTAGAGTGCAAGAGAGACAACTGTGCTGGTATGGTCATGTGTTACATATGGATGAGGGCAACTGTGTGAGGAAGTGCCACACCCTAACAGTGGAAGTAAACTGTGGAAGAGGTAGACCCAGGAAGACATGGGATGAGGTGGTGAAGCATGACCTTTGAACGTTGGGCCTCACAGAGGCAATGACAAGACACAGAGACCTTTGGAGATATGCTGTGATTGAAAAGACTTGGCAAGTAAAGTGAGATCACAGCCATGGCCAATGCCAGTGTTGCATGATCAGCCCATTTAAAAATACCCTTGAAGCATTGGCCGATATGATATACTTGAGAAGATCTGTTGAATCAAGTAAAATCAAAATTGTAGCCATGCCAATGGCATGTAAAATGCACCATCCGAAAAGAAAATGGTATGGTTTACATAAGCAGCTACACATTAGGTGTTATATTGACAAATGTTTGGGCAACACAAGTGCAACTTTTTAAATGTTTGAAGCCATTAAGCTGGCAATAAACAAATAAAACTTCAGAAAACAAGCTGGTCAGAGGTTAAAGGTTTCAAGCAAAAGTATCATTCTCCTCTGCATACCTACATACACATGTAAATGCACGCACACACACACACATATACACATGCACACGAATGCACGCCCACCTGCATGCATGCATATATACACACATTCGATGGTTTGTTGATTCTTTTCAATTCATTCAGCCTTTAACAAATTTTGTTTTTCTCCTCAGTGTTCAAAAACTGTCTTCTTCTGCCTGCAAGTTTGATGAAGTTACTTGTCTGGTCACTGAAGGCTTAAACATGCACAGATTGTACTGGGTTATGTGGTCACTAGTAGTCTCTAATCTTTAGTTATCAGATCCCCTGACCTGACATGCATGTGTGTGTATATGTGTGTGCGTGCATGCATGATCCTCATCATTATTCTCATCATCCTCATTATCATCATTTTAAATCCCTGATTCTATTTCAGCAGAGGTTGAACAGGTCTCATAGCATTCTGCCTCACATCAGATTCCTTCTATGTATGTCATGGCTCTTGTCAGTTTCTATGGCTAAATGGTCTTCTTATTATCAACCTCTTCTCTGGTGTTGGTGACACCCAGCCTACAAACACTAGAAAAGTCTTTTGTGGCAGGACTTAGAAAATTTGTTCTACTTTCTATCAGTATGTATTCAGAGTTATTGCTCTCTTAGGTAAATTTGGGTGGGACCATTTTCATATATCGATGAAAGGTGACCAACTCTGATACAGGAAGGTGATTTGCTATTAAGCGGCTCATAATAGCTGTCTAAGTCATAATGGCTATCTTGGTTATGTTGGTAGGCAGAGGTCAGGATCGATGGAACTCATAGAGATAGTTTTAAGTAATATTAGTAGTTAATTAATAAACAAAGTTAAACTAACTGCATAACTGAGTACTGCAACTCAACTCATATATGTTTTCCTCTAAGTATTGTTTATATAATTGGAAGTTCTTTTGATGTAACCTGCTATATCGTAAATGCTACAGACCAGATTCTGTGTTTGGAAGAAGATACAAGCTAGATATAACATAGCATGGTGCTGGAATATCTCTGTAGATAGAGGATTAGAACTTGAGGGCAGTTGTAAGTATTTAGGTGTTTGTGAAGGAGATGGAATTAAATAATCATGTAAGAAAAAAATTCTCCTGTAGAGTAAGAGCTATCCTGCAAATCAAGTTGAGTACCAGAAACAAAAGTGGAACCATAAATACATTAGCCATGCCTGTAATCACATACAGTTTCAGTACCATTAACTGGTTCACTACTGAGATAACAAAGTTGATGTCAAAATCCAAAAGCTGATGCCAATGCATCATGTACATCACTCAAAAGTAAACAGATAAGTTATATGTTTCAAGAGAAGAAAGGAATTGTGGGGTTGGGTTAATACAATCCCAACTCACACTGAAAATTGTAGCGTTAGAACTTTCTGCCTACTTATAACAAGCAACCAACTGGGTGTTCAAATTAGTTCTGAGACATAAAGATACCAAAAAGTTGCACTTAGTGATGAAAAATGCTATAATATACCTTTGGGAAATGTAGCTAGATGAATTAATACCAGAAGAAAGTGTGCTCCTCACTGAAAAAGCAAAACAAGCAAAAAATATAATCAAACAAACCAGCCTCCAATGCACTGAAGAGAAATGAGAGCAAAAACCACTGCATAATAAATACCTGATTAGAGCCAGATATCCTGATATAGATCAAACCCATACCCTTCAATGGCTGGCATGCTCTAGTCTCAAGCTGGAAACTGAGATCAATGTCTTCTACTAAGAATTACCAGTATAATGTTCTGAAACATGAAAGCAGCCCATCATATTGCATATGCAGCGAATATACAGAGACAATCAATCACCTAATCTCTGGATATGGTTGACTGATACCAACAGAGCATTTGCAAAGACATTACAGGGCAACTCAGTACATATTCTGATCAATATCCCTTACATACAATCTTCCTCGAAAAGAGAAGTGAGAATGGGGATGTACAAACTGTCCTGACAGTGTTCAGGTTGATTGGGAAATTCAGGCTAACTGACCAGATAATGTTGAAACGATTTCTCTTTTGATTGATGTTGCAGCCCCAGCTGATAAAAACACACCACTGAAAATGTTTGAGAAATTGAGCAAATAGAACTTAGAAATAGAAATCAGAAGAATGTGATATCTCAATGCAACAACATTAACTATTGGGCACTTGGAATGACATCAAAATGCACAAGCAAATATGCAGAACAAATTCCTGGCAGTTTCAAAATAAAGGAATTACAAAAAACCATATTTTATGTAAGTCCCTCTCTATGTAAATATAATCTTATTCATTCAGTTTTATTACAAATTAGCTTAAAAGCTGCCTGATAGGGCAGCTTTTAAGCTAGCTCCTGTGGAGGGCTCTTCATTGGGCCTTGGACCCAACAATGATACTTCATGCATTGAGTACATATTAAATCTTATTAAACTTGAACAATATTTTTCAAGCAATGAACAATTTTCATCAAAACAAGGATATAATTTGTCAACTTGGAACTTATTGCAAAGCTGCATGATAAACAATTTTTGTCTTCCCATTCGAGGTCAGTAGAAATAGCTTGTTTCCATTCCCTACCATCGAACAACCAGCATATAGCTGACAATGAGAAAAGTAGGGTTCCATGAGATGCAGCTCTGTTACTTTCAATTATTGTTCTTGAGACTTATTGATTGACATTGCGTAGTTCACTCTCACTGGAAACTGAAGTCTTTTGAACTCAAAAGGAAGATCTGAAGAAATTAAGGGAATTCTTGGAATTAAAACTCTTTCCTCCTTTCCTGGACCAGTAAAGATTTCTGCTTCCAAGAGATGATGAAGCATCTTCTTGATTATTAACCTTGTTCCATTACAAAGATCCAGATTTCTCAAAAGCATAACTGATCCATTTTCTTTTAGTTCCAGCTTGTGTGATGGCATTCCAGGAGGATTCAATGAGTTCAGGAACTCTTTTGGATAATTCACTGCCTGCTCTTGTTCAACCACAGTCCTCTCTGCAGCCTTGGCTGTTTTGATTGCAATCTGGTCCTCTGTTGGCAGAGATTTATTTTCGAGAAGGATACTGTTGCCATATGTGATAAGCAACAATAAACTTACCTTTTAACAGTTCAACAATAATTCTTCTGCTGCCACTTAATTTAAAGACAATTTGATGTATGTAGGGCTTTACTTTTCGTACAAACAATTATTTGTAGTAGCTGGTACATATCTAAACTCCTGTTTGTAGTTTGAAGGAAAATTACACCACTGTTGCTAAACACTATTTTAAAGTGCGATTTTTATGGTTTGGAATTGCTATAAACATATTTGACCATAAAGATGTTTGAAATTTAGTATTTTTTAAGGCAATGATAAAATTAGTTGAATCTATTTTCATGCTGCTGGAGTGCACTAAATTTCCGTAGCTCCAATGGTTGATGGCATGAAAACAGGTCTGACAGATTTTATTAATATCTGAAAAAATACTAAGTTTCCAACATTCTTATGGTAGAGAGTTATGAGAGGTAATATTGTATGAGTGATTGAGTTCAATACGTATTTCGGTTATGAATGTTATGAAGCACGTGTTATAGTTAAATTACTTGTAGTCATTGAATAGTGAGAAAGGGGTAAAGCATGAGGAATAGTAGAAGTGTCATTGAATAGTGAGAGAGGGTGTCGGAGGAGTAAAGTTGAAAAAAAGTGTGTCATACTGACACTCACTTTCGCATTTATTATTATAGATTTTATAAAAAAAACATCAGTCTTTTTTTTCAATTATATGGCATCTCATATGTTCACATCTTAGATGCAAAAACTTGTGGTTCCTTGATGTCTTTAGTTGAGACTTGAGTGCAGCTTGCATAAATTAAAGCAAAAAAAGGCAAAACATAATAATAATAACACTAATAATCATAGTAGTAAAATAATGATAATAATAATAATAAAAATAAAATAATAATAATAATAATAATAATAATAATAATAATAATAATAATAATAATAATAATAATAATAATGATTTCAAATTTTGGCACCAGGCTAGCAATTTTAGGGAAAAAGGTTAGCTGGATACAGCAATACCAATACATGACTGGTACTTTCTTTTATTGACCCTGAAGAGATCAAAGGCAAAGCTGACCTTAGTGAAATCTGAACTCAGAACATAGCGTGTCAGAAAAAATACTGCAAGCATTTTCCTGATGCTCTGATAATTCTATCAGATCACTACCTTAAGATAATAACAATAATAGTATTAATAATATGAAGAATAAGAATAAGAAACAATTTTCATCTCACCTTCCTCGTAACAAAAGAGAAAGCTTCTCACCACATGGAGTAATTCCTTCTGTTGCATAAACACTTCCTTGGCGCAGATAAACAAGTCTGCCAACCCGCGTTAATGATTTGAATTCAATACGGGACACACCAAGTGGTTTAAACAATTTGGCATAAACATCTTCAAAATCTTTATGTATATGGACGGGATACATGCTATAGGCCAAGTAGAAAATGTGCCCGATATTGATACAAAAGAAGGCACAGTTCCATCCAAGTATGTCTGGCACACATATGAAGACACCAGCCCAGAGAATGTAGAAAAGAAATGTGAAAAGGAGAAGACATCTCAGGAATAATATATGGTATTGGAAGCTAATTGGGGTAAGGAAAGAAAAAGCCATACACAGACTGCCCAACTGAAAGAGGATATGCTGGACATCTTGCCAAACATCGCAAGATTCAGTTCCATTATATGATGTTGAATTCAAAGTTGTGTTAACCACAATTGGCTGCAGTGTTTGCATTAATGGAGAACTGTTCACTAATCCTTCAGCTGTAGTGCTGCTTCCACTGTCAGTTGAGTTAAACAGCATCATTTGGCTGAAATCTAATGTGGACCATTCAAATAACTGGGGAATCTGCAAAGAGATGTAGAAAGAAGAGATGAGAGATTTGTGTGATAAGAAATTAAAAAAAAAATACCCCACAAGACCCCAATAAAATAGATAAAGAAAAATTGTAAAATCTGAAGGAAAAAATGAAAATAACTTAAATTTCCCGAGGAGTTTTAGTTGATATGCTTAATATAATACTCAAATTAGTGTTTAATTTCAATGTTTCATGCAAATTATTTAGTTTATTTTTAAGGTTGTTTCTACAGATATTTTATAGAAATTATAATCAGCACTGATTTTTGCTACAGTGTTTCATATTGAGACATAAGATGTAAACAAGCAGGAAGATCGGAGACAAAAGTGGGAAATGAATGTATATGCCATATTTTGGGGGTTGTTGCCCCTTCATTAGCACCCATCTGTCTCCGAACACATGTGGCTATATAAGCAGTGTGTTCAAAGACAGAAGTAGGTTAGATGAGTGCTGATAAAGGGGCAACAATCTCCAAAATATGGCATATACACTCATTACCCACTTTTGTCTTCACTCTCATTGCTTGTTTACATCTGATGTCTCCATATGAAACAGTGTAGCAAAAATCAGTGCTGGCCATAGAAACAAACCTTAAAAATAACAAGCGCTACTGATTCAGTAGGACATGGTACTGACTTATAAATACATTTAGTATACTTCATAGTATATTATGTTTGTGTAATGATGTGTCTCCTACCTACAAACCTTTAATATTATTTAATGTTTAAGTGCTACATGTATATACAGGATCTTGTAGATAAATTGAGATAATTTTTATGATGCTTATGCATCATAAAAATTATCTCAACTGGTTATAAATACTAAAATAATGGTAGCAGACAGATATAATTTTAATGTAACATTTATTACAACAAAAACATTTATCACTCAGTATGGCTGCCCTTTTGGGCAATTATTGCCTTGACATGAGAGCAAAATTTTTTTGCAGCTGTTGCAACTTCTGCCTCTTTGATTTTGTGTGTCACATGCACGATGCAGGTCTTCAAACTGTTGGCACTCAAGTGTGGTGAAACATTGGTCCTTGCTTGAAGTACATCCCATAAAAAGTAATCGAGAAGGTTGAGATCTGGGCTATTAGTGGGCCAGATGTTGGCCTTCACAAAAAATGGCACCTTCTCACTGAGGAAGGCTTGTATTGCTTTTGGCCCATGGCATGGTGCAGAATCCAGGATAAGCACCACATTATCAAACCCAAACTTCTACTCCAACCAAGTTGACAGAGAGTTCTTCAGGATGTCCAGATACTGCTTTGTGCTGATCTTAAAACCAGACTCAATGAAGTTGTGGATCCATGACACTTCCATCACTTGCTACAGTTCCAAATATCATCACAGAGGCAGGATTCTTAGTCTCAAACATGATGAGGATGTCAGAAGGGTTGTATGCAATCACTTAAGGATTTCTGCAATTCACCTCAGTATCCACAGTATACTCCTTGTTCACAAACACGAGAGTTTTTCCTGCACCTTTATGCTTGATAAATGACAGAAGCTTTGGGCATCTCTCAGCTCTGAATGCTTTGGCCTTGGCTGTTAGGAGGTGACGGTGTTGTCGAACATTGCAAGTCATGCCAAAGTTCCTGTTCACAGCTTTGGACACCATGGAAAGGAACACATTGTGTTTCTTTGCAAGAGTTGTCACGGATGTAGATGGGTTGGCTTCAATCAAGTGTTTGAGGCCAGTGAGAAATTTTTGACTGCACTTGGAATCCCTTTGAGTCTTGTGTTCTTTTCTATCAATATTTCCTTCTTCTTTAAACTGTTTATACACATGATAAACTGTTGGAGGTTTTGTTAACTTAACAATCTTATTGGCAGTGTGCCAATAAAATTTGACTTAACAAATTTATTGGCATGTGCCAAGACAACAATGGTAAAATGATTTGGTTGTTCCATAACTTTCTGTTGTTGAATGAGTTTGTATTTACCTGAAAAATAAAGAGGAGGATTAGATTTTCAAGCAAGCAAGATTTTGTCAAAAAATTGAAATGTTAAACCCACTTAATTTATCTGCAAGACACTGCATATAAAAGTATATATATATGTAGATATATACATATGTACAAGGCTGGCCTTAGGAGATGTGGGGCCCAGCTGGGAACAATTTTGGTGGACACCGGGTTCCCAGGCAACTTGTACCTCTGAAATTCCCTCCCTCTCACCTCGGAGTTATTTTCTTGTTTTCTTTTCAGGTGCTATCAACTAATCTCACCTCCTAATATACTGCAGAGGACATTTTTCCTCTTCACAGCATATTTGGAGATCAGAATAGTGGCTCTTTTGTATGTTTAATGACTACTATTTCAAGTATACTAAACAGCTACATTAAGGACGGGCTGCCTTTCAGTTTATTTAAAATAGAGTATAATGTGTGTGTGTGTGTGTGTGTGTGTGTGTGTGTGTGTGTGTGTGTGTGTGTGTGTATGTATATATGCCTATATTTATGTGTATATGTGTGTGTATATGATGTATATGTGTGTATGTATGTGTGTGTGTGTATATATATATATACACACACACACACACACAGACATACACATATATACATACACATATATACATACACATATATACATACACATATATACATACACATATATACATTCATCACCATCATCGTCGTTTAATGTCTGCTTTCCATGTTTGCATGGGTTGAACGATTTGACTGAGGACTGGTGAACCAGATGGCTGCACCAGGCTCCAATCTGATCTGGCAGAGTTTCCACAGCTGGATGCCCTTCCTAACGCCAACCATTCCGAGAGTGTAGTGGGTGCTTTTACGTGCCACTGGCACGAGGGTCAGTCTGGCAGTACTGGCAACGGCCACACTCAAATGGTGTTTTTTACATGCCACCTGCACAGGAGTCAGTCCAACAGCAATGGCAACGACCTCGCTCGAATGTTTTGTTCACGTGCCACTGGTAAAAGTGCCAGTAAGGCAACGCTGGTAACGATCACACTCAAATGGTACTTTTTACATGCCACCAGCACGGAAGCCAGGCAGCTGCTCTGGCAGTGATCCCGCTTGGCTGGTGCTGTTAGCGCTCCACCGGCATGGGTGCCAGTCATTGAATTTGGTTCAATTTTGATTTCACTTGCCCCAACAGGTCTTCACTGTGGTATGACGTCAGTGTCTGGGGAGGCTGACCAGAAGGGTGAGTTGACCGGAAGAGGAAAAAGGGCAGAGGGAGCCTCGATCGGGATTCGTGCCCTTTTCGAACGGGGTCGTGGTCAGGACAAGACGTGTTAAGCGACGGCCTAGGTTTGGGAGAAGCAGCTGCTATTCCTGGTGTTCTTTGGGTCGGGGTAAGCTTCAAGGATTGGATACCGCAAGACAGACTCGCAGTCGACGAAAGGAAAACCGAGGTAAGGCGATTACATCTACTCGCACGCATATACCACAAGCTATTTCGGCCTCACGTGTAGAAATTCGCCGCGATGGCAGCCAAGATTAGAATCGCCAGCGATGTGATCAGGCCTTTTAATGGCGAAGGAGATGTGATGGCTTGGATGCGAAAAATTAGGCTCGTTGCCAAGCTACAAGGAATAAGTGATGTGGCGAGTCTCATGGCACTATACTTGGAAGGGAGCGCCCTGACCCTGTATTTAGAAATGGACGAGGAAGAGAGGTTGAATGCGGAGAACATCGAACGGAGGTTGAGAGAAGCGTATACGGAGAGCGATTACGCTGCCTTCGTTAAACTAGGAACTATTAGATGGTGAGGAGAACAGGTGGATGAGTACGCGGCGCTGGCTGGGTTTACGGGAGAAGGCCTGGACAGAGCGGCGTGGCTGGCGTTTGTGAATGGATTTCCCGACGACGTAGGGATTCGATTACAGCAGTTGCCTGGCGGGAGAAAGATGGCGCTCAGCGAGCTAGTGGCACAAGCTCGCGTGTTGATACAGCACGTCGGACGGAAGCCGATAGCGATGGCGGCGACGGAGGCGCATTGCGACAGACGTGAGGGAAGGCGTAAGGAAGCCTACCGAGCAACGACAGCGGCCGTTCTCGGGCCGGTGTTTCAAATGTCAGGGGCCGCACATGGCGAGGGAATGCGCCGAATCGGGGCCCGTCTGCTATCGATGCAGGAAGACTGGGCACGTCGCCCGTGATTGCGACCAGGGAAACGACCGTGGGGAAGTTGCTGCCTCTCAAACTTTCCCCGCAACCAAGTAGAGGCGCTTGTGGAGGCGCTGCCCGTGGTCGAAGTCGAGGCCGAGGGGAAGAAGTTCAAGGCCCTCGTGGACACGGCTTGCATGACTACCCTCGTGACGCCAAGGGTGGCGAAGAAATGGGATGGGACGAGTAGCGTCCGGGCGGTCGACGGTAGAGAGATCCGTTGCAGGGGCAGCTCCAGTCTGGAGATAGCGTTACCGAGCGCGGCGCTGAGGCTACGGGTGATCGTGATCGACTATGTGATAGACGGGGTTGATGTCGTGTTGGGGGATGGACGCCATCAACCGTCTTGGTGGCGTTAGGATTGCAGGAGATGAGGTCACGTTCGGAAGCGTGGGGGCATCGTGCGCCGTGAGTCGGGACCGCCAGGGAGAGCAGAGCCCCGTCGGGGACAGCGCCGCTTACACCATCGAAGACAAAGATTTTCAGGCGGCGTTTGATGGTCGGAGGTGGACGATAGAGTGGCGTTGGAAGGACGAGCCCCCACTACTAAAGAACAGGGTGAGCTGCTACCAGCATACGTTGAAAGGTCACGCCGGTGTCGAGTTCGACGAGGAGGTAGAGAGATGGATCAAGGAAGGAGTCCTTGTCCTGTGGAAAGAGGAGGTGGTGAGTGGAGTGCTGCCTCTGATGGCGGTGGTGCAGCCGACGAAAGGAAAAGTCAGACCGGTGCTGGACTTTAGGGAGCTGAACGACCATATATCGTGCCACACGGGAGGTGAGGCAACGGACGTTTGCGGTGAGACGTTACGTGTGTGGAGACAGTCGACCGGGGCAGCGACGATCGTCGACTTGAAGTCGGCATATCTGCAGCTCCGTGTGAGTGACAAGCTGTGGCGATACCAGCTGGTGCGGTACAAGGGCCGGACGTACTGTTTAACCAGGCTGGGTTTCGGGCTGAATTCCGCTACGAAAATTATGGCGATGGTGATCAAGTCCATCCTAGGGAAAGAGGAGAGGATAAGGAAGGCCACCAGTTCCTACATCGACGACATTTTGGTTGACGAGACTGTAGTACCAGCCACCGAGGTAGTGAGACACCTGGAGAGGTTCGGGCTGATTGCGAAGCCGCCTGAGTCGATGGTGGGGGGAGCTGCGCTGGGGCTGAAGCTACAAAAAGACAGATCGGGTGAGCTGGTGTTCCGGAGAGGAAACGAGATCCCAGAGCTGAGTTCCAGCGTCAGCAGGAGAGAGTTGTTCTCGGTTTGTGGGAAGTTGATTGGACACTACCCGATCGCTGGTTGGTTGCGCATTGCATGCAGTTACACCAAGAGACGAGCAGAGGGGGAGAGTTGGAGTGACAAGGTGGGGGTGGCGATGATGCGGGAAATCCTGGAGAGAACGAGAGCGGAAGACCCGGTCAGAGGAAACTGGTATGTGCCCAAGACGGAGTGCGGGACGGTTTGGTGTGATGCTAGCAGTATAGCGATAGGGGTTGTGTTGGAGATCGAAGGTGCTGAGGTGGAGGATGCGGCCTGGCTACGGAAAGCGGACGACTTCAACCACATCAATGTCGCCGAACTAGATGCGGTGCTGAAAGGGGTGAACTTGGCCCTGAGATGGGGGCTGCGCTTGATCGAGATCCGGACGGATTCGGCCACCGTGGTCGGCTGGGTAGGAACAGTAATTACCAGCGAGAAGAGAGTCCGGACGAAAGGTGCCACGGAGATGTTGGTGAAACGCCGCCTAGGAGTTCTGGAAGAGCTGATCGCCGAGTTCGGACTGAAGCTGAACGTGGTTTTCGTGCCTTCGGAAAGAAACAGGGCGCACGCACTGACCAGGGTGAAAAGGGTGTGGCTGGAAGAACCGGAGAAAGCAAGGAAAGGGATAGCGGCAGCGTGTCGGCTGGGTGACTCCGAACTGAAGGAGCTACATGCTATGCATCACTTGGGGGTGGATAGGACCGTGTATCTGGCGAAAATGGTTGATGCTGACGTCACTAGGAGAAACGTCAAGAAAGTGGTCGCGAAATGTGACAGATGCCAGTCCATTGAACCCGCCTCGGGTGGGCATGAGCAGGGGAACCTCTCAGTAGAGCGCAACTGGAGGAGACTGGCTATGGATGTGACGCACTACCGTCAGGAAATGTATCTTAGCATGGTCGACTGCGGGCCGGGCCGGCTGGCCATTTGGAGGGAGCTGAGGACAGGCATTGCCGATGAGATTGCCCGCATTCTGAACGGGATATTCTTGGAGAGGGGTCCCGTGGAAGAACTGCTAATGGACAACGGGGCGGCGTTTCGTTCGGAAGCATTGGGAGAGATGCTTGACCGGTGGAAGGTGCGACGATTATTTAGAGCGGCGTATAGGCCGAGTGGCAACAGAATCGTTGAGAGGCACCATCGGACGATCAAGGCCATGGCTGAAAGGGGGCACATTTCGCCCCTGGAAGTGGTCTACTGGTACAACATGTCTCCTCGATCCGGACAAGCGGAAGAGTCTGTGCCGCACAGAGCGGTGTTCAAATATGAATGGAGGCATCCCAGTAAGACGCCGGAGTTCTACGAGGAGAGAGAAGGGACCCGCCGGCGTGAAAGTAGGGGAGGAAGTTTGGGTCAAGCTGCCGAAGGCACGCTGCACATCACAATGGGGCAGGGGAACAGTGACAGCGGTCAATTCCAGAAACAATGTATCTGTGGATGGAAAGCCGCGTCACGTGCTGGACCTGCGCAGGATAGCCACTTCGTCGGATGAAGAGCGCGATGGAAACGAGCCACTTGGCTTGAGAAGATCTCGACGTGTAAGGCGCCCGCCCGGTTGGATGGCGGACTTCGAATTGGAGTAGGGGTGAACGTGATCTTTAAGATCAGGGTGGCGTGTGGTATGACGTCAGTGTCTGGGGAGGCTGACCGGAAGAGGAAAAAGGGCAGAGGGAGCCTCGATCGGGATTCGTGCCCTTTTGGGAGAAGCAGCTGCTATTCCTGGTGTTCTTTGGGTCGGGGCAAGCTTCAAGGATTGGATACCGCAAGACAGACTCGCAGTCGACGAAAGGAAAACCGAGGTAAGGCAATTACATCTACTCGCACGCATACACCACATTCATAAGCAGAGTTTAGTGTCCAATGAAGGAAGGTTGGCATGGGTACCAATTGTCGAATTTGGTTTGATTTTGATTTCACTTGCCTCAACAGGTCTTCGCAAGCAGAGTTTGTGTCCAAAGAAGGAAAGGTACACATAAATGGGCTGGCTACACCCCTGATAAAGGCCATGGGTTATGGCCTCACTTGTCTTGCCAGGTCTTCTCATGCACAGCATATTTCCAAAGGTCTCGGTCACTAGTCATTGCCTTGGTGAGGCCTAATGTTCGAAGGTCGTGCTTCACCACCTTGTCCCAGGTCTTCCTCGGTCTACCTCTTCCACAGGTTCCCTCAACCACTAGGGTGTGGCACTTTTTCACACAGCTATCCTCACCTATTCTCGCCAAATGACCATACCAGCACAATCGAATCTCTTGTACACCACAACTGATGCTTCTTAGGTCTAACTTTTCTCTCAAGGTACTTACACTCTGTCAAGTATGCACACTGACATTACACATCTATCGGAGCATACTGGCTTCATTCCTTGCGAGCATACGCATGTCTCCAGCAGTCATGGCCCACGTTTCACTGCCATGTAGCATGGCTGTTCGTACACATGCGTCATACAGTCTGCCTTTTACTCTGTGCGAGAGGCCCTTTGTCACCAGCAGAGGTAAGAGTTCTCTGAATTTTGCCCAGGCTATTCTTATTCTAGCAGCTACACTTTCAGCGCACCCTCCCCCATTAATGACTTGGTCATCTAGGTAACGGAAACTATCAACTACTTGTAGTTTTTCTCCCTGGAATGTGGCAGAAGTTGTTTTCTGCACATTTTCAGCATTTATTGCTCCTGAGTATCTGCCACATACAAAATCTATCTTCCTAGTTAGCCTTCTTTTGATATTGCTGCACCTCTTATGTGTCCATAGCTTACACTGGGTACATCTTATAGAGTTTCTACCTATGCCTTTTCTACAGATCGAGCAGGGCCATCTACCTGAAAGGGTTTGTGGTTTGTTTACCTTCCTACTTATTAGGACTTTGCTTTTAGCTAGGTTGACTCTATAGGAAAGTTGGTTATACATCATTAGATGTATACCTGACTTTCCTATATAAAATTGGTTATATAACGGAACGCTGAACTCCAGACTATCAACTTAAACAACATTTATACAGGTGGTAAATATATACATCTTTAGCTCTTGTTGTTACAGCTTCTGTGTGTATGAGCATAGTTGTTGGGACGTTGTTATGTAGATGTAAGCGAGCTGTCGAGCGTAAGTCCGAAAGATGGAGAGTGACAGCTAAACACGTCCATGCTCATGGCTGGCCGACCGAGAAAGAGATAGAATAGAAGCGGGAACGTTTGCTTGTTTAATTCCACGCATGCGTGAGACTACGCATGCGCACGGCGTTACTACAGGGCTCCCTTGCCAGTGCGAAAACGCACGATAATATGAAATCTGTTAGAACGACTGAGGCAGGATGGCCACTGAAAACCACCCACAAGATGTAGCAAAAAAACACACACAAAGAAAAATTAAAGAAATGAAATGTACACTCGTGTGATACATGCATGCAATGTACAAAGTGAAGGAATGAAAGAAAAACATGCAATATGGGCAGTAAATGCCACCTAGTAAAAAACAAATGAGACAATGAGAAAACAAATCGTGATGACTACTGTCCAGGAACTGGAATCACGGAATGTGAAAGTCTGAGTGTTTGTTTTTACTGAAAGGAAAAAAAACGTATGAGTGCACAAGTGTGTGTGAGAAAAAAACACAGAACATAGTAAAAGTGTCTGTAGAGAAAAAATCCAGTTCGTACAAGAATCCCACAAGGAGATAGAATGTCCGTACTCAGGAAGTCGTGGTCAGTTGTGACCGGTTACCTGGTACGGAATATTCTATGAAAGTTACACAAGGAAAATTTGGTCTGTTGATCGTGAGTGGAAACGTCCACTCTAACAGAGTCGACAAAACCGAGTGTGTTGGTATGGTGTGTCCCTGGTGGTGGGGTTGCTGGCGCACGACATTGTGGTAGACAGTACATTGATGGTGAAGACGTCGGCGCAGGAACTGTAATATAGCTGTGTTCTGTATGTGTGGTGGTAATGATCTGTTGAAACTTGGTGACGTCGGGGGGAATGCTTGTAGTTGGTAGTAGTAATTGTTGTCGTCACGGTGGTAATCTTGGTTGAACGAAGCTGGTGGCGAAAAGGCTGTTTGGTGATGAGTGTTTGAAGAGGTGCGCTTTTACAGACAGTCGACAGACAAATCTCTGTACGACCATTAGCGAAAACCTCGAAGAAAATTTTCTTAACCCAAGATGAAAAAACGACCGTGCGAACTCAAGAAGGAGAAATGGTGACGAATGGAAAAACAGAGGACTCCTTTTATTTAAACGTGTCACACGATCGAACACCAAAATATATATCAAATATGATATACAAGTAATTATGTTATACTACGGTAACATAGCTTTCGTAAATACCAGTAATGAGACGATAGAAAAGACAACCGTATGAAATGAATAACAAGAGTTATTTAGTGTGGCATAAAAGATGTATGTGTATGTGAGAGTGTGAATGCGACATATAAGAACATAATAAAAAACAGGCCGTCTATATGTATGTGAGATATCACAGCAGAAAGAAAGTCAGAACACGTGAGAGTTTTATACCAAGTTTTTTTGAGTACACAATTTGAAAGTCGCAGGCTGTAATTCTTGTCTGTTTATCGTGAGTGGAAACAGCCACTCTAACAGAGGCGAGATAAAAAACCGCGCTTGTTGATGTTGGTAATACGTAGTAAGTCGTGTTGACTATGGTTGGAGATGTTGGTGGCGTAGTAATCGTAGAATCGTGTTGGTCATGACGATGATGCTGGTTAGTAGTTCAGTCTCCATGGCCGCATTTGTTCTTTAGTCCGGTTCACCAGTTATAAGTTGGTAGTCCAGAGTCTATGCTGCGTTTTTCTTCGTCGGAGTCACCACTTTATAGAAAGTGGGTTATTGCAGCTCAGCGGGCTGCGTGTTCGAATCACGTCGGGGTCACCAGTATAGGAAAGTTGGTTATACATCATTAGATGTACACCTGACTTTCCTATATAAAATTGGTTATATAACGGAACGCTGAACTCCAGACTATCAACTTAAACAACATTTATACAGGTGGTAAATATATACAACTTTAGCTCTTGTTGTTACAGCTTCTGTGTGTATGAGCATAGTTGTTGGGACGTTGTTATGTAGATGTAAGCGAGCTGTCGAGCGTAAGTCCGAAAGATGGAGAGTGACAGCTAAACACGTCCATGCTCTATTGCTGGGCAGCAAGAAAGAGACTGTCTCCAGAGTTGGAAATGTTGGAGACACTGCTTGACACGTCCATGCTCATGGCCGGCCGACCGAGAAAGAGATAGAATAGAAGCGGGAACGTTTGCTTGTTTAATTCCACGCATGCGTGAGACTACGCATGCGCACGGTGTTACTACAACTCTAAGACCCTTTGATTCTAATCCTTGCTTCCACACCTGAAATTTCTCCTCTAGTTCTGATAGTGACTCAGCAATTAGAGCAAGGTCATCAGCATAGAGGATCTCCCAGGGCATCCTGTCTTGAATTCCTCTGTTATTGCCTGGAGGACTATGATAAATAGGGTGGGGCTGAGGACTGAACCTTGGTGGACCCCTACCTCTACCTGCAATTCTTCACTGTACTCGTCGCCAACCCTCATCTTACTGTGATGGTAGACCTGAAGGTGCAAGGCTGTTGAGGAATTCACAGGGTAATGAACAGCATCATTGGTGTGGAGCACAGTATCAATTGACTTGTATGTGCGACGATTGCCAGGCAGTTGTTCCGGAAGGTAATTGTTTACACCATCGACTGCGACATTTTTTGGTGCCAGAATTGCACATTTTCTCAGGCTACAATGGCCTGTGAATTGTATGTTCAGTTGGGGGAAAACTCTTGCCAAAAGTTTGGGTATATTTGACATCAAATTGCCAAAGGGTAAACTAATCTTCCCCTTCTGATCAACAATTACAGCACCATTTCCAATATCCATTAATTGCCTGCAGAAGTTCTCCATGTGCACATCACCACCTAACTGCACTATCATGTGTGAAACTCGTGCGAGTTTCAACTTTCTAACCTTGCTCCAAAGGTATGAAGATTTGATGCTCGCATACTTCATCTGCTCTCGTCCACTTTGGAATGACTGGGAGTGTTTGTCGAAAGTTGCCTGCAAGGAGTACTGTTAGGCTGCCCATTAGCCTGGAGTTGCACCTCATATCTTGAAGTAATCTGTCAAGACCCTCAAAAACCCCCTTATAACTCATTGTCGCTTTGTCCCAAATGATCAATTTGCACTCAGTGGACGACTTTGAGATCAGGCACCTCGTCCATCCTCTCCAGAGCGCATTTCAAGCTATTCACATAGGTATGAGTTGAATGAAGCATTGTCTGGCCCATTGTCTGTCACCTCCCATAAAATACACCAGGACAAATTTCGACTCTGCATCTGGTAATGGTCATAGCCCCCCCCCCCCACTCGAATTTGAAAGTTGAAAATTGACTTTGTCGGGTGAACTGTTCCTCTGCACCGAATGATGTCATCATGAAGGATGCATTGTATTTCCATATTTTATGGCAGAAATTGATACCATTGGGAGTGTTTTGTAGAAGAAGCTGCAGTAATACGTCTGGTGGATCTTGCAGTCTGTCCAGCCTCACACTGCCTTTGAATCAGCACGTAGGAGTCTCATTTGGCCATTTTAGAGCCTTGCAATAAGAACAAACAGTATTCATTTTGCCAATAGTCACTTGACGATTCATTGTGGGAATAATAAAGTTCACACTCACTGATGGTCGCTTTCAGAGGTCCTATTATCGATTTTTTTCAACAATCTAAGTATGTCACGAGGTTTTCAGACATGAGTGCTACTCACGTGTCAAATAAAGTATAAAAGTAATATTGTCTGCAAAAATTAGAAATTGAACACACCAAAAAAATCAATATTCAAAGTAAACGAACATAAAGAACGAAATGGGTTATTTCCCCCTTGAGTATTTACAAAAAATATTATGCAGATGCTATGGGTTATTTCCCTTGGGTGTTTTAAAAAAATTGGTTATAAGCGGTAGATAAAAAAGTCCCTACCAGGGGCCATATTGATTTTTTCAACAATCTAAGTATGTCACGAGGTTTCCAGACATGAGTTCTACTCACGTGTCAAGTTTCATCAAATCAATAAAACGACGTAGGAGGAGTTAGTTAAAAACGCCACAAACACACACCGATTTTCCACATATGTATACATAAAATATACTTTATTTAAATAAAAAAGTTTCCTTAGTTAAAAACGCCACAAACACACACCGATTTTCCACATATATATACATAAAATATACTTTATTTAAATAAAAAAGTTTCCTCAAAATTAAACCTATTTATAGAAGACACACAAACATGTGCACACATATATACATACAATTCACCCACATACATACTCACACAAACACAAATATTTTACCCAAACATCCCCATAAACACTTCCAAACATTCACATACAAACATGCATATTGACCCTTACACTATAAAATACAATAAGTTTCTTCAAACTCAGTGGCTGCCCAAGCAGTTTTGAATGAATTGGTTTAGTTTTTGATATCTTCTGTTGCTAATGTGTAGAAAGCATGTTTTTTTCCTTTTTTTGAAAGACCATGTAAATTTTTTGAAAAGACTTCAGAGAAGCCATCTTGAGCATGGGGCCCAATTAGGAGCGATCGGTACAATTGGCTCAACGCTAGCCCTGCATATGTGTGTGTGTGTGAGTGCGTGTGTGTGTGTGAGTGTGTGTGTGTGTGTGTGTATATATATATATTCATGCATGTGCATGCACACAAACTCCCACATGCACACATATATAGGTGGTGAATTAGTGGAATTGTCAGAATACTGGATAGAGCTGCATTGTAGTATCTGTTTGCTTCTCTGCTTTCTGAAAGTAATATCTGTGATGACACTGATACTAACCTGTACTGGCTTTGCTTTTACCTTGAATAACACTAGTGATATGGAGAGATGGAAGGATAGTATGCATAGTTAACTGCTGGTCTTCCGTAAAAAAGAATCTTGCTAAAATCTGTATGTTAAGATACGGATACATGGTCCACCTTGATTGATGTGTGTGTGTGTGTGTGTGTGTGCATGTGTATGTATGTATGTAACATGTATGCCTATAAAGACAGGCACAAATACACATGTATATTAGAAAGAAAAGATTACAGATCAAAGAGTACTCAAGATGGACATGTAGAGTGGAATGATTTTTATTCAAAGCCCTGTCTTCATATGTTGGAGCTCTGAGTCTCATGTTGCAACTGAAGTCATTCAATAATAGCTATCTAAAGCTTGGTGTAGCAGCTTGTGAACACACACACACACACACACACACACACACACACACACACCAAATATACATATGTACCGACATACAAAAGTACATATGCATTTATAACATAAATGCATATTCAAATATAAGCATTGAAAGTAGATGTAAAATGATGATGGTAATGATGGGGATTTCCATGCTGGCATGGGTTGGATGGGTGCTTAGTTTGAGTCAATTTATTGTCTTACATCTTTGATTGTAAAACTGCATTGAAAATTATGAATCCTCATTTTCATTGTAAAAGCATTTTTATTATGACATTTAAATTCCTGCTGGCTCCTTGATCATTGTTTCAAGCATGCATACATTTTCTGGGATCAAATACTTATTTTAATTCATAAGTTCGGACTCTGTATTTGTGAAGAAGCAGCAAGTATTATGTGTTCACAGGCTTGCTTCTTTAATTTCTTTACGATTTTATTCCACCAGTTCTGATGAAGTGATAGAATAAAATCTTAAAGAAACCAATCACAAAATATATCTTTATCCATTTAAGTACTATATTGGGTGTTATAGATCACAGGCAAGTGCACAATTCAGTTAAAAGCTCATGGTATTTGCTAATCACAAAAGGTTTAATTTTATGCTAACCTGAAGAATTGGCATATGTAAGAATGGTTAAGCTTTCCTTATTAAACCTAAGGCCTGTTGCTTTTCATTTTTGCTTCTCTGCCAATGTAACTGCAGGCAAACACTGTCAGTATATTTAATCAGCAGTAAGGTCATTGACAATTACAATTGCTGCAGCTTGTGTCTTAGCTGACTGTATTCAATTGTATGATGAGTCTTGAAATTTCTAAGTAACCATGACTAAATAGACACTTTGATATGGTGTCCATTTATTCCATGAAAGACTTTGCCTTGGCAACAAACACTGCCCCAGAAATTGCCATAACTTCTGATCATTTTAATAAAAACCATTTATGCGACACTAAGATTTTCTAATTCTGGCAATTATTTTGTAAGTCCCAGATGAGGCTGTGAATTCTAAAATTTATTCTTTGCTTTATTATATTGTAAATTGTAGAGCTCGTCATGCTGTATGTTTCCATCAGAACAGTATTCTTCACATGTTCTAGTTTTCTGATTGTTCATAGTTTGCCATTCAACTGCAATGTGTTCTTTCTCTTTACACAACAAAATTTATCCATTTTAGGTACTATTATTATGAGGTTTTAAATACATGTACAGCAGATGGTAAGTGGAAAGAGAAGTTGATGCAGGCTTAACATATACAGTGCAACTGTTATAGGTGTTGATTTATCGATGGATGCCCTCTCAATTTACCTCCCCCCCAACCTCATACACTAACACACAGGACACATATACTGCATCTACATATATACACACAGATGCATGCAAATACACATACATATACACAGACATTCAGAGACGCATTTATATATGCATACTTACAAACACATACATATGCATACATACACACAACATTAACGTCCATGTTCCATACTGGCATATATGTTTGTGAGAGCTTGACAGGCATCATCACCCAGCTGGTAGTGCTACTTCAGGCTGATGACGAGCAAAGACTTAGAAACATATCCCTGAATGCAGGCAAGGCTGGGTGGAGGTGCTTGTCTCCCCCTCATAAACATAAGGACACAGGAAATGTGTCAAGGCTGATAGGAAGCGGTCCAGCTTCCTAGGGCTAAATAGCAGCAGTATGATTCCCTTATTGGGACTGTCACGTTAAGTTGACAGTATACAACTGCTTTAACATATAATGTCATTCAGGAAAAAGACTGTTCCAGAATAAATACAGAGATTCCCCTTGTTAGTGAATACATACACAAGATCAACACAAAGAAAGAATGGTGGAATATTCCCATCAAAACATCTGTCATGTAGCTCCTTCTTCAGAAGAATTTAAATAATTAATAACAGAAGAGAACATACATACATGCATGCATACATGCACACACACATACATACATAGACACATACATACATACATGCATACATAGATTTACATACACAAATGCATTCTTACACACAAACATACATGCAATCATACAAACAATGCATACATATACACATACATCCATATGCATTCACATGCATACACATTATTCTTTACCATACCACATTAGTATAATATTAATCTAGAGTGTATTTATAGCACCGTTATAATTTGCTAATGTACCACTGTGCAATCAAATGAATGAAACAAGGAATTTAAGGAAATATCATGCCATTTTAGTCAAACAATGATACATTTCCAAGAATGCACAATTTATACATTTGCAGTATTGGAAAATAAATAAATAATTAAACAAATAAAAAAAAACATAACTTTCTGATGGACGTATTTTTTGTCCTTGATATTTTGTCTATCATAGAGAATTCCTTCCTAAACAGCAAGTAGTGATTAATAATTAAGTTTTAATACCAAGAAATGGAATGCTATGTGCATTTTTTCTGCAGTAAAAAACTTTGAATATGATTTGGCAACTGTTTGTTCTAATCTCTATGGATGATTTAGCATTATGAATGTAAAGATTCTTTAGATTAAACAAACCTGAAATATTAAGAGAAATTGGAAATTTACAGTAGTTTTCAGGAATGTAGAATATTTAAATATTATCATTGATGTGTCCTATAGATTGGTTTCTAGTGAAGCCTCTGTTATATTTATCATAAATATTTGTCTGTATTTAGTGGGTTCTTTCGTTTTTGTTGCTAACAAAATAGTTTTAATAATTCACCACTACCACCTCCTCTAAACCAGCTGGCTATCCCTGTTGTAATGAACATGATGTAGAAAAAGGTAGTATAGTAGCAGTATAGTAGCAGTAATAATAGTATATTATAGGATAATGTAATAGGATGTACTTTCTAGGTATGGTAATAAATAATACATTTCAGCCTATTGAAATCACAATTTAGAGATGGTTATAGTAGTGATGGTAAAGATGGTGGTGTAATGGAGATAGTAGCAGTAGTGGTAGTAGTAATGGCAGTGGTGGTATATAGAGTAACTGCTAGTCTTTTTAGTGTTGTGATCTGTAATATTAGTATTAACAGTATTATTACCGGTACTGGGATAAGAAATAAAAAGATTGATTTAGTAAGACATAGAGACAGAATAGTTTCATAGCTTCAATACCAGGTGGGGGAAAGATATATGTAGCCTCATAACCAGAAAGGGAGACAAATATAAGTTCAATATCAAGTAGAGGTGATAGAGGTTCAATAGTAGATATGATATATATATATATATATATATATATATATATACTTTATTTAAAAGCAGCAGAAATATAACAAAAGACTGTTACTCTGAGTTTCACGTTCCCGTTCATCGAACAGTTTTGTTAGAAATGGGAAAGGAATAACAATGCATTGTTATTCCTTTCCCATTTCTAACAAAACTGTCCGATGAACGGGAATGTGAAACTCAGAGTAACAGTCTTTTGTTATATTTTTGCTGCTTTTAAATAAAACATATTACTCTACCTCTGGTATTTGAGTACTCTTTTTTCCACCTTGTTGCACATTTCATGTGCTTACACCGGTATATATATATATATATATATATATATATATAAACAAACATATACTAGCAGAGGTACCCAACATAGCCCAGTATAACTCTCAATGTAGTAGTTATTGGAATGAACTGAAACACTCCGTCAAGCATGACTATAGAAGTAACAGTTTACCGGTGTTTGCCCTAAAGAGGGCCTTTGAACGTTCACTATGAAATATCTCTGTGGAGATGCTGCCAGCAAAGATGAATCCGATGGTAACAATTTTATCTTGGTGGCCCTGAAGAGAGCCTTGGATCATTCACTCTTAAAAGTCTCAATGGTGGTGCTGCCAGCAAAGACGAATCCAGTAATAACAATTTATAGTTGGTGGCCCTGAAGAGCATCTTTTAATGTTCACTTTGAATTATCTCAGCAGTGGTGCTTCCAGCAAAGATGAATCAGATTGTAACAATTTAAACTTGGTGGCCCTGAAGAGGCCCTGGATCGTTCACTCTTAAAAGTCCCAGCGGTAGACCTGTCAGCAAAGATGACTCCTATTAGAGGTGGTGGCCCTTAAGAAGTCCTTCACATCACTTTGGTGTGTCATATTTGCTTTGCTTGTTATTTGAGATTGTAACCAAGAAAAACATGTAAAAGTCAGTGGCCACAAAAACGGCCTTGGCAAAACCATGCTGGAATATCAGAAAGATGTGTAAATAAGATGTAGGGAAAAGTAGATTAATTAAGATAAGACTACAGAACATTGATAGAAAAGTGCGAGATAGGTGAATAAGGAGGGTGGGTAAGCAGGGGGTTCATGTCATTTTTAGTCAAAAACTGTCTCACACTCAAAGTGGTGTGTGTAGGTGCATTATCATGATGAAACAACCACTCTCTACTTTGCCACAGGTGGTGGCATTTTCATCTCATTGCATTGCAAAAATGCTTCAGAACTGCCAAGTAAAATGTCTTGACCAGGAGGAATAAATTCTGTGTGGACAATTTCTTTCACATCGATGAAACAAACCAGTATTGTCTTGACATTGGACTTCACTTGATGTGCTTTTTTGAGGCATGGTGACATTGAATGCTTCCATTGACTTGATTGCTGCTTCGTTTCCCAATTGTAGCCATAGTAGCAGCTTTCATCACTAGCGGTAACCTTCAAAATAAGGTTGGGATCAACTTCCAACTGTTCTTTCAGTTCATGACATGCATTCAGTCATGACCGCTATTGATCTTTTGTGAGCGAGCAAGGCATAAATTTTGTTGCAATTCTTTTCATTCATAATTCCTTGCTCAAAATTCATTTTGGTTGGCCTGGGGCTGTAGTAGAAGACACTTGCTCAAACTGCCAGGGAGTAGGACTGAACCCAGAATCATGTGATCAGGAATCATCTTCATCCTCATTATTTTTTCATTCTTGCATGGGTCAGACAGAGTTTATTGAGGCAGATTTGTTTTTAAGGCTGGATGCTCTTCCTCTCACCATCTATCATCTGTTTCCAAGCAAGGCAATATTTCCCCTTGGCCAGACATATGTTTCACAGAAGAAAGATGAACAACATCGCTTCTATATCAGTTATACTTCTTTGAAGCCACCACATGATATAAAGACATGGATGCACACATACACAAACACAACCCCTCTCCTTGCCATTTATATATGAGAGGCTTCTTTCAGTGTTTGTCTATCAAATCCACTCTGGAGCTTTGGTTGGCCTGGGGCTATAAAGCTACCAGGGAGTAGGACTGAACCCGTCTACCAAATCCAACTGAAGCAAATTTCTTAACCAAACAGTCAACCTGTGGGAACTAAAGTGTCTAATGTTTGCTCAGAGATTTGAAAACAATAGTCTTTAAGTCACTGGTTTGATTACACTAGTCAACAAAAAAAATTTTTGAAATGGTGTTGAGACACCAAACATCATTTTTTTAGCTAATTTGAGGGCATTGAATCTGAGAATGACCTTACTTTTTCTTGGTTAGCTACCGTTTTTGCTGTACAGAAATGCCTCGTTTTTGGAAAAAAAAGCCTTTTTTTCATTTGTTTTCTGTATATTTGGTATTAATCGATGGCAATATTTCTCAAAGTAAAATCATAGAAACCTCTCAATTCGTATTTAAACCAACAAATATTGGTTTGCTTATTGAGAAATACTATTTTTGCAGTAACAATCAGACCCTAAGTCTTTAAAAATAACACGATTGAATATACCAAAGTATTTTCATCAAATCATTAAATAAACTAACAGCAGAAATAAAACCTTCATGAACATAAGAACTATGGTAAAAATTTTCTCTTTCTTGATTGTTTGTCATGTTCAATGTTATTTCAGTCCCTTTTGATACTCCAGCAGTAGTCAGCCATCATTCGTTTGTCCCACTGTCTCTGGTAGCGCTCTTCCATTGATTTGATATCCTGATGGAATCATTCTCCTTGCTCATCACTCACATCACTGCAATTATCCAGAAATTTATCTTGATGGCTATGTAAAAAATGAACCTTAATACTCATATTAGTGTCTATGTCTTGTAGACTTTTCAACAGCTTTTCCACTAACTCCTTGTAGTTTTCAACCTGGCAATTGCCTAAGAAGTTTTTCACCACGTCAACAAATGATGTCCAAGCACGTAATTCCAAGTCATTCATTGAATTAACAAGTTCATCATCCTTAATGAGTTTCCTGATATCAGGACGATCAAACACTCCTGTTTTGAGTTTTTCAGTGCTAAGTCCTGGAAACGATTTACATATATACTCAAAACATTTACTTTTTTTGTCGAGTGATTTTACATACTGTTTCCTTTATTCCAATTTCATAGGGAGGGAAGATGATTTTTTTCATTCAGAACTAGTGTTGCACTAATAACGTTCTTTTCACTGACCTTCAACTCTTGAGGTGGCCAATCTTTCCTTTTCCAGTTCTCCTCTTTTGCTCTACTGTCCCACATACACAAAAACATG
>NC_142946.1:30536731-30596731 GCF_046866305.1 Octopus bimaculoides
CAATGGGTTTTGTTTAGGATCTCACTAGTAGAGGGAAACTGAAGTGACAACTGGAAAGGAGTGAGTGAGAAATCAAACTTAGGTGAGGGGAAAGTGAAAGAAATGAACTTAGTGAAAGGCTTTGCAATGGCTGGAGTAGCAGGCATTTTTACCAATGCAAATTTTTGTTTCAAATTTGTGAGAAATATAATTTCTCTTAATTTCATAGTTATATTAAAAATGAAACAAAGAAAAAAATTGAAAACAAAACACTACAAGTTGATTTTAATTGATGGAAGTTCACATACACATTCACCCAACACTCCAAGTGACAGCTGTTTCCTTGATGGAATGCTTTTCTTTGACAATTCCAATTAACAAAGCACAGTGCTGGTTGTTTTAGAAAAGACATATAAACAAAAGAATGAAAATAGGTTAATGTTTGATATCAGACACCCCACCACCATTCATGCACCACATAAAAAGCACCCATACTGGCACCTGCACTGGTGCCATGTATGAACACCTGTGCAGGTGCCACATATAAAGCATCTGTTCTGGTGTTATGCAAAAAGCATTCATGCTGGTGCCACATGAAAAGCATCCAGTGCACTCTGAAAAAGGATTGGCATTAGGAAAGGCATCCAACCACAGAAAACATGTCAAAACAGGCAACTGGAGCCTGGTTTAGCTCTCTGTCTTGCCAGCTCCTGTCAAATCATCCAACCCATGCTAGCATGGAAAATAGATGTTAAATGTTGATGATGATGATGATGACGATGATGATCCCCACCCCCACAAAACATACTGTTTATTTGTTCTATGAGTTTAGTGCTTCCTCCCTAATTTTATTTCCTCATAACTTTATGAAAAATGCATTATTTTTTAAATAAAACTTGTTTTTGAGGACGTAGATTATGATTATGTTGACAAAATTAATGATTTTTTTTTTAGTAGTTTCTGATCCTCCTCCCTATTTACAGCCTTGTTTCTTCATATCTCTCTTTGAAATGTATGTCTTTAAGTGAAATTTTGCTGAAAAATGTCTTTGTAGATGTACATTATGATAATGTTGATAAAATTTAGAAAATATGTATATTTAAAAGAAAAAAATTGGATCATTGTTTCTAACTCGAATTTACTACTGTTATATTCTGTAACTTCAGCATTTTTTGTTTTCTAAATTTTATCAACTTAATCATCATCTTCACTCATAAAATGTATTTCTGCAAAATTTCATAACATATGCATTTTAAAGAGAGTTGTCTTTGGAGGAAACGAAGTTGGGAGTAGAGGCACACACATACACATATGCACACATATATATGTATGTGTCTGTGTGTTTATGTATACATGCACTGGCATAACTACTCACTTCACATGTATACATGCATTGAGACATACTACACTCACCATCTCATCTGACACCAACAAACACACCTTCAACTTATTACTGCTTTACACATTTCTTTATACCACATTTACACACTAAATACACCCTATTCAACATACTAATTGTATACATACATGTCATCGCATAACATATGATATAGCATATATGTACAAGCCTAACTACTAGGGTGTATGAGTGTGTGTGTATGTGTATTGTTTGTGCATTGTGAGTGAATGAATGAATACATACATATTGCTATATATAGGTGCAAACACATATATATACATTTACACTCTTAGCAGCATGTAATATATTGCAAGAATGACTGTTGAACACTGAGATACATGAACTTTATGTTCTTTGAAACACAATAGATGCTATTTAACCTTTATACAAATGAAAACATTGCACATTTAACTACACTTCACTACGAACACACACATTCTCAAACATTGGTACCATGACCTCTGCTATTTTCCCTGACTTACTAGTTCTCTTCTCTTTTTTTTCACTCCTCTTTCATTCTTCTCTGCTTTCTGTTGCTTTCTTATTTTCTCACCCTCTCTCTCTCTCTCTCTCTCTCTCTCTCTCTCTCTCTCTCTCTCTCTCTCTTCCTACTTATTCTCCTTTGCCCTTTGTCATTCTATCTCTTCATCCCTTTCTCTATTGGCAAGAAATCTTGAAATAAAACCGAACAATTACATGCATACTACATTCACCACTTTACAGACATGGCTGTGTGGTAAGAAGCTTGCTTCTCAACCACATGGTTCTGGGATCAGTTCCACTGCATGGCACTTTGGGCAAGTGTCTTCTATTATAGTCTTGGACCATCCAAAGCCTTGTGAGTGGATTTGGTAGAAGGAAAGGGAAAGAAGCCCATCATACATACATACATACATACGCACACACATACATATATATATTTATGTGTGTGTCTTTGTGTCTGCATTTGCCCCAACCTACTCAGACATTTCTTCACTTTCTGACAGGTATTGACTGGATTTTCTGAATGTGTTAATGTGGATGTGAACAAACTGCATTGGGTCATCCAGATAATAACTGCAGGTTAATAGATAGAGATAGCATAGGTTGTCCACCAGTTTAAAATCAAGAACTATACAGACCACAAATTTGTAATCTGTACAGTTGAACTAAACAGGCATCATAAGTAGGGGCCTCATTATTGGAAGCTGAATGCATCACCGCTTAGTAAAGCAGGCATTGATGGACAGGAGGGGGTAATTGTCAACAACAGATGATGGTTCACCCTGAAAAGCATGACTGAAGTAGAATTGATAAGGTTTAGTGAGGAAGTAGTGACGAGAACCCAGGTTCAAAAATTCCTCAAGACACCTGATGAAGGCTGGAGGGTATATCAGCTGAAACGTTGTGTTAACAACAAACAAGATGAGGACAAATATCTGTCAATAGTAAATAATGTAAATAATATATTAGTTATATGTAGTAGATATTAGAATCCCTTACAGGGGCCTTATTATGTCACTAGTTTTCCAGACATGAGTTTTACTCACGTGTCAAGTTTCATCAAAATCAATAAAGTGATGTAGGAGGAGTTAAATAACAATGCCACAGACAAACACACCCACAGATTTCCACATATGTAGTAGATACACATACATGCATTGTCAGTGTGTCACACTTTGACCCCACCCTCTCTCACTATTCAATGACACTTTCTTCTGCTGGGGTGAAAGTAGGCATACAGACGATGTGGGCAGTGGTGAAGACATAGAGAGAGAGAGAGAGAGAGAGAGAGAGAGAGAGAAAAAGAGAGAGAGAGAGAGACAGACAGACAGACAGACAGGGAGAAAAAGAGAGACAAAGAAATTTAGGGAGAGTTCAAGATGTTTTATTAAAAGTAGTAGTGTTCATGAGAGAAAGGAGTGAGTATGTGAGAGATAGAGGGAGGTGATGTATAACTTTCTTGGACAGAAACTCCTGTGGTCAGCATACTGAAACCACTACCGGACACTGTCATTTTTGTTTTATCCTTTGCTTTCTTTAATATATACATATATAAATATATGCGTACACAAACACACACACACACATATAAAATACACTTTACTTGAAATACAGTTTCCTCAAAATTAAACGCCTTCTAACATTATCAATGCAAAAACTGATTTCTGTGTGTCAGTATGTCACACTTTGAACCCCTCTCCCACTATTCAATGACACTTCTGCATGCTCAGGTGAGAGTAATAGTAGGCAGAGAGATGGTGAGAACAGTGACAAAAAGAGAGAGAGAGAGGGGGAAGGGGGAGGGAGAAAAAGAGAGACAAAGAAATTTAGGGAGAGTTCATGATGGTGGCAATGGGGGTAGTAATAAAAGAGAGAAAGGAGTGGGTATGTGAGAGATAGAAGGGGATGATGTACAACTTTCTTGGTCAGAAATTCCAGTGGTGAGCACACTGAAACAACTACTGGACACTATTATTTTTGTTTTATTTTTTACTTTCTTTAATACACACACACACATATATATATATGCATACATACATATACATATATACATGTTTATATATATATATATATATATAAACATGTATATATATATATATATATATATATATATATATATATATAAACATGTATATATATATATATATATATATATATATATATATATATATATATATATATATATATATATATATATATATATAAACATGTATATATATATATATATATATATATATATATATATATAGCAATGTTAATTCTCTAAATGAAGTATTAACAGTAACTGCACGATAAAGTGTAGTATATTGCCACTTAAGTGTGGCTGACCCCTAGGGGTGGATGTTACTGTTGCTTTTAGCCCCAGGAGGACATCTCCTCCAGCTGGCTTATCGACACAGTCGTGTGTCGATAAGCCAGCTGGAGGAGATGTCCTCCTGGGGCTAAAAGCAACAGTAACATCCACCCCTAGGGGTCAGCCACACTTAAGTGGCAATATACTACACTATATATATATATATATATAAACATGTATATATATATATATATATATATATATATATATATATATATATACATACTCCTGTTTCTTCCTCCTTGTTCCACTTCCTCCCTCCACCATCCTCTCTGCTCTTGTGTGACCTGTGGTCAACTTTCTTTTCACTCCAGCAGCTGTGAAGGCAAGACGAACTACTAGCGTTCTACATCAGATTCGCGTTTGGCCGTACGGCTTTTTTATGTTGTTTTCACTGTCCAATTTTTCCTGTCTTGGTTTACGTTTGCCACCTTGGAACCCTCTGTTTAGTTGGTTGATCCACTACTCAGGAAGAGACTATTCTAGAGTACGTCCTGCCTTATCTTTGAAATGTCGAGTTAGAATAGAGGCAGCTGATGAATAATTCCAAGTGACTTTCTGTTTTCCTATGTGTTCGTTCCGTTGTCTGTAGTTCATTATTCTAACGTCCTGTACCCTGATATACATCTATATACACATGTAGATGAAAGTATATACATATATGTGTGTATACATGCATATATATTTTTTGTATTATTATATATATATATATATATATATATATATATATATATATATATATATATATTATGTTGTTGTACTTGGGGATGGTCATATTGCCAGTTTAGCCAATAATAACACACGCACTGTATATTTGGTGTTAATTTGCTTCAGCTTTATATTACATTACATTACATTAAACATATTTCGGCCAGAGTTCTTTCGTCACACTTCTGTGACCTCATCAGTGGTCCTTTGCTTTCTTCTTTCTTATGTGTGTCTCACCTTGCTAACTATCAGCCATTTTGTATTTTGTATTCCTATTGTATGTGTCTACGCATGCATATCCTTCAATGTGTCTATGTTTTTGTAAGTGCATGTGTGTTTATGAGGAGTGCCTGTATTATCTATATCCTCTGTTAATACATGTTCGTTTGTTTTTGTTTTTATTTATTTATTTGTTCATGTGTTTATATCTACTTCTTTTTGTATTTAATTAAATTTTGTTAACGTATGTAATATTTAATTCCATTTGTTTATCTATGTATTGTATTATATTTTGTTCATATTGTTATTGGTTTATGGGGAACGTATTGTCATATGTTGTGGTTTGTGAGGGGTGTGTTAGTGTTCCATTCTAGTTTCCTATTCAGGCTAGGTTTATCTTCTATTATGTGTGTAGCTTCTGTAATTTGTCTAAGTGCTGCATCTCTGCTATGTGTGGATAAGATTTTAATTTCTATGTTGTTGAGTGAGCCTCCATGTTTTTGCTCAGCGTGCTGGTACAGAACTGATGAGCTCTTCCCTTCCTTAAGTTCTCTCCAATGTTCATTTGCCCGCTCCCCTATGCTCCTTGCTGTTTTGCCTACATATGTCGTTGTCTTGTTACTGCATCGTCCCTCTGTACATCTTATACTATAGACCACATTTCTGGTTTTACAGTTCGTTTGTGGGCTAAATCTACATACAGTACAGTTCCTATCAGTACAGGGGGTTCTACTAAAAGGGTATGTTCTACTGATAAGGGATTTGATAGGGTTGCCTGGCCTTTCAACAACCTTAATTCTTAGCTTAAGTTTGTCTAGGGCCCTTCTAAAGCGGTACGCCAGTTTGCCTCTAGGGGTGGTGTCGACGAACATGACGCTCTGGTATTTGTGGCTATCATACGATGAGCTGGCCTTCCCTATTTTCTTCTTAATCCTTTCAATGGTGTTCCATGATTTGCTCCCATAGAGTGGGCAAATCCCATTCCTATCGTTACGTTTGATTGTTTCAAACTTCTTCATAGCTCCTTTGTATACCCTGATTTTTTCTTTATGGCTGTAACCTGAGAACTGCATGCGGTGAACGAAATGTATATTAAAGAGACATATGAGGTTTTTCATGCTAACTATTTGATAAATTCTTATAAAGATTTTCTCCTATTTTAAAATTATATGCATATATATATGTATATATATATATATATATATATATATATATATATATATATATATATATATATATATATATATATATATGTATATATATTTATGTAGGTATATATATATTCATGTATATATATATGTATGTATGTCCTCAGCCCCCTCTTATTTATCATAGTCCTCCAGGCAATCACAGAGGAGTTCAAGACAGGTTGCCCCTGGGAGCTCCTCTATGCTGATGACCTTGCCCTAATTGCGGAGTCACTATCAGAACTAGAGGAGAAGTTTCAGGTGTGGAAGCAAGGTCTAGAATTGAAGGGCCTTAGAGTCAACCTAGCTAAAACCAAAATCCTAATAAGTAGGAAGGTAGATAAAACACAAACCCCTTCAGGTAGATGGCCCTGCTCAGTATGTAGAAAAGGAGTTGGTAGTAACTCTATAAGATGTACCCGGTGCAAGCTATGGACACATAAGAGGTGCAGCAATATCAAAGGCAGGTTAACTAGCAAGTTAGTTTTTGTTTGTGGCAGATGTTCAGGTGCAATAAAGACTGTAAACAAACAGGAAACAACTTCTATCTCATTCCAGGGTGAAAAACTAGAGGTAGTCGATAGCTTCCGCTATCTGGGCGACCAAGTTAGTAGTGGGGGTGGGTGCGCTGAAAGTGTAGCTGCTAGAATAAGAATAGCCTGGGCAAAGTTTAGAGAGCTCTTACCCCTGCTGGCGACAAAGGGACTCTCACTCAGAGTAAAAGGCAGACCGTATGACGCATGCGTACGAACAGCCATGCTACATGGCAGTGAAACATGGGCTGTAACTGCTGAGGACATACGTAAGCTCGCAAGGAATGAAGCCAGTATGCTCCATTGGATGTGTAATGTCAATGTGAATACCCGTCAGAGTGTAAGTATCTTGAGAGAAAAGCTGAACATTAGAAGCATCAGTTGTGGTGTGCAAGAGAGACGATTGCGTTGGTATGGATATGTGGTGAGAATGGATGAGGATAGCTGCGTAAAAAAGTGCCACACCCTAACAGTTGAGGGAACCCGTGGAAGAGGTAGGCCCAGGAAGACCTGGGCTGAGGTGGTGAGGCAAGACCTTCGTACATTGGGCCTCACCGAGGCGATGACTACTGACCGAGACCTTTGGAAATGTGCTGTAAATGAGAAGACCCGGCAAGCCAAGTAAGATTGTTGCCAGTGCCCCTGGACTGACTTGTGCGGGTGGCACATAAAAGACACCATTTCGAGCGTGGCCGTTTTCGTGCGGGTGACACGTAAAAGCACCCACTACACTCTCTGAGTGGTTGGCGTTAGGAAGGGCATCCAGCTGTAGAAACTCTGCCAAATTAGACTGGAGCCTGGTGTTGCCATCCGGTTTCACCAGTCCTCAGTCAAATCGTCCAACCCATGCTAGCATGGAAAGCGGACGTTAAACGATGATGATGATGATGATATATATGCCGCCAACACAGTTTTCTTCAAAATATGAGTAGTTTATCCTGTTCATGGTATATTATTAGCATTATCCTGCATTTGATAATTATATTATTGTGTTTTATATATATATATATATATATATATATATCATATGTATGTATATACAGGTGCAGGCATGAATGTGTGCTAAGAAGCGATATGTAATAGACTGCCTAAATAGCAATCTTGAGAAATTAGGCTTCTCAAAACCAGATAGCAGAAAGCTAATCCGAAGGCTATAGATCCAATCTATCACTGGAACTATAAAAATCTGTAAAACTTTCCGGAAGTTTATCATTTAAATATATATATGAACTTGTCTAGATATGGAACAATCATCATCATCATCATCATCGTTTAACGTCCGCTTTCCATGCGGTACTGGCAACGGCCACGCTCAAAATGGTGCATCTCATGTGCCACCCGCACAAGAACCAGTCCAGGGGCACTGGCAATGATCTTACTTGGCTTGCCGGGTCTTCTCACGCACAGTACATTTCCAAAGGTCTCGGTCCGTAGTCATCGCCTCGGTGAGGCCCAATGTACGAAGGTCTTGCCTCACCACCTCAGCCCAGGTCTTCCTGGGCCTACCTCTTCCACGGGTTCCCTCAACTGTTAGGGTGTGGCACTTTTTCACGCAGCTATCCTCCTCCATTCTCACCACATGTCCATACCAGCGCAATCGTCTCTCTTGCACACCACAACTGATGCTTCTAATGTTCAGCTTTTCTCTCAAGATACTTACACTCTGACGGGTATTCACATTGACATTACACATCCAACGGAGCATACTGGCTTCATTCCTTGCGAGCTTACGTATGTCCTCAGCAGTTACAGCCCATGTTTCACTGCCATGTAGCATGGTTGTTCGTACGCATGCGTCATACAGTCTGCCTTTTACTCTGAGTGAGAGTCCCTTTGTCGCCAGCAGGGGTAAGAGCTCTCTAAACTTTTGCATGCGAATACATACATAAAACAAAACATGCAAATCTACACACATACATACATATACATACATACATACATACATACATACATACATATATACATACACCAAACTAAAAATACCCTGTTGTTGATGCTGAAATTCCAATGAAGGAGGCTTGGATCTAGGTTAGAAACTGACTCTTTCTCTATTGGCAAGAAATCTTGAAATAAAATTGAATAATGACTCACACACACACACACGCACACACATACACACACAGACACATGCACACACACAAACACACACACACACACCATTGTCGTCATCATCATCATCATCATCAGTTCATATGTCCGCAAAAGAAGCACTTTGAGTTTGATGAGTTGCCTATATGGTTAAGTGCTTTATAGGTGTGAACCAACGGTCACGCTATGACTAGCCATAACAATTAACTTCCTAAAATAGATATATATACAGACACACACACACAGAGACAGAAAGATAGATAGATAGATACCTAGTACCTATCTATCTAAGTAGAAAGATATATATGCATAATTATAGATGTGTGTATTTGTCTGTCTGTCTGTCTGTCTGTCTGTCTGTCTCTCTCTCTCTCTCTCTCTATATATATATATATATATATATATATACATATATATATGAAGGCAACTAGATCATTCACTACTGGGTTTCCATGGTTGTATTGCAGCGTATGCAAACACAAACATCTGTAGAGGAAATTGATTAGCATTGCACACATATAAAGTTGGTTCTATGTACAGTTAGTTCTCATGGAAACGTGTGAGAATAAGCAATAAAAATAGTGATTCAAGTTAAGAAAGCATTATTGTTCAAATCTGCCCAGTCAATTTGTTATTTTCACAACTGATTTGCCAATAGCTTATTTGATGCTTTACACAAGTATAACAATATTTTCTCTTCTATAAACTGATTCTATAATTATTACTCTAAGAATTCATTTTCACTTATAATTTAATCTCTTTTTTTTACAATAAAATGGCAATGGGAGAGGAATGAACAGCTATTTTTTGTTTTACAATTGAAATTGTGATAAAGAATATCTTGTAGCAGGAAAGTTAATATTAGGAAAGACTGTAATAGTTTAAAATTGAATAGGAAATGCTGTTTGTGCCAAGTAGCTTCTGGCTTTAATTTAAAATGGAACTCTTGAATGACTTAAAAATTTACAAAATGAATAGATCCATGCCATTGCAATTTTAAAATTATTGTCTCTCAATGGAATTACTTTTCCTCTGAAGAAAAAGAAATGAACTAGAACTACAGAAACAAAAGCTGATTACTTGGAATAATATGATAGATTTCTTTTTCAACCAGCTTTAATAAATATATATGAATATTTTTTAAACATGTTGTGTTCATCAAATACTTCTTATTTGTATATATATATTTACAAATACATGGTCCAATAAAGAAAATAGTGATCAAAACTAAAACAGAAAGGATTTCTTCGAAGTAATAAAGAGCAATTAAAAAAAGAAGAAAAATGAGTGGCTAGCTATAATTTCTAAACTATTTTAAAGTGTTAGGAAGTGTAAACCTTTATCATAATTAATTTAAGAACCTTTTGTTATGTTCCAATACCAGCTTAATTATAAAAAGTGAATTATTTTACTATCTAAATTCTTGATTACTTTCAAAATTATTCAAAATGCAGAGATTTTCATGAGAAGTATAGTTAGAAAAGGGCTTGCAGCCATATTTCAATATAGGCTTATGTCCTGGATGGTAAAACACCGAGTTTAGTGTAGCGATTACTATGGTATGGTGTATTGTCTATCATAACTGAAGTGGAGGGAAGAGGGACATTATCAGCGGATCCAGTCTTAGCAAAAATATGTATACATATATACATCTAATAATGTTCCATGGAGTGTCATGGGCTGAAAAAATTTCAACTTCTTGCTTAATGCAAGCCCTTAGTAATCTAGTAGACTGTCTCAGTATTACGTGTCAAAAGTGAAACAATAAGATCTCTGTTGTAATGTGAGATAATAGTTTCAGTTTTAATACTTTCACTATGTATATAACATACACATAGTGAAACTATTATCTCACATTACATATATACGTGCACACATATATACATATGTGTATATATATGTGTGTGTGTGTGTGCGTATATATATAGATGTATATGTATAGATGTATATATATATAGATTTATATGTATATATATATTAATGTATATATATATATATATATATATACATGTATATATATATATATATATATATATATATATATATATATATATATATATATATACATATATATATATATGCATATATATATATATAAACTTACTTGGAAATGGATGCATGGCATTCAATCAAATAATAATGTAATATATATATACACACACATGCATATATGGGTACAGGACGTCACCGACAGTTAACGACATGAAATACAAAAACAAATGAGTTCAATACGCAAACGGGAGAAACAAATGGAAAACAGGAGAAGTAACACAAAGAATGTCCCTTCATCAGTTATCGGCTGTCTATCTACTCCTCATTTTGAGCACTGAATGATAATATGAGTTTTCGAAGACAGTTGCTCCTATCAGTACCAAAATAGAATTTTGGATTTATGGAGGGTCAAAGTTGGGAACAAAAACAGGACAGAGGAGACATACAAGGAAACTGAACGAAAACAAACATGGAAAGTGTTAGACCAGAACGAGGGTAAAATAGCGAACGCTAGAGAAATATTTTCTTTGAAAAGAAAGAAAGATAGAAGAGAGAGAGATAGAATACGTCCAGTCCTTAGGACAGTTCTGAAGGAAAAGGAAGATGGACAATGGTCATGTGTGAGCAACAAGAGAGAGAAAAAGAGAAAGAGGGAGAGAGAGAGAGAGAGAGAGAGAGAGAGAGAGAGAGCGATAGAGAACAGTGAAGGATTTATGGAGGGTCAAATTTGGGAATTATTATTTGATTGAATGCCATACATCCATTTCCAAGTAAGTTTTTCTTTTTGGTGCAACTCTACTCTATACTGTTTTCTCCCACATCCTTTTCTCTAATTACCTTTTTCTCCCCTTCACTGTTGTCCATGAAGTCATCAGATATAAGTTATATATGATGAGGAAATGTCAATTTGTCAAAAAAGGCAAAAGAAAATCACTACATCAGATCTAAAAGGCTCTTAAACAAACTGAAAAATCCATTAGATTTGATTTAGTTTTTCTCAAACGAGAAAAACTTCGACCAAGATCAAAAAGATAACAGAAGAAATGACAAATGGTTATGTGCAGACCTTTATGAAGTTCCAAGTGTTATGCATGCATAATTTCCTGCAACTTTCATGGTTTTAGGGGTTGTCAGCAATGAAGGGCATGTGATGCTTCCTTACTTCTTTCCACAAGGCCTTAGAGTTAACTCTGCCGCCTACATTGAGGTCCTGGATATATTTGTTAATCCCTGAATAGACAGTTTATGCAATGGAAGGTCATATGTGTTTCAGTAAGACTCTGCACTATCACACATGGCTCTAGTAACACAGGAATGGTTGGCTGAAAATTTTAATGATCATATAACCCCTAACATTTGGCCTCCTAATTCCCCAGATCTCAATCCATTGGGCTATTACATGTGGAGCATTGTTGAGAGAGGTCAATGAACGTGCCCATAACACCAAAGATTCTTTGAAAGCTGGCATAATCAGAGAAATGTCCAAAATGAACCAGGACCACTTGATTTAAGCATGTAGATGATTTAGATCTCATATAGAAGCAGTTGTTGAAGCTGAAGGTGGCTTTATTGAATAACATTATAGAAAAGAAGGTTTATTTTTATCCTCCTAGCATTTTTTGATAAATAATATTATTATCTGTTATTATATATCTGTTTTTTATAAACATAAATCTGTTCTCAAATATCTTATGTGCCCTGTATATATGTATGTATATATATGTGTGTGTGTGTGTGTGTGTGTGTGTGTGTGTGTGTGTGTGTGTGTGTGTGTGTGTGTGTGTGTGTGTGTGTGTGTGTGTGTGTATATACACATGAGAAAGTACCTAAAAGTAACTGGAAACATTCTCTGTGGGAAACCCCGTAGCAGTTCAGGCTTCTGCCACTAGAACCCACTTGGTGCAACCCTTAGACATCAGTCTGCCAACCAGCATTGTAGCATGAATCTGTACTGCCAAGTGGTGCATCTTTGTTTTGCAGTGCTTCTCCCCTGTTCGTTGATTTTTGCAATGACTGAAATGATGGAACAGCATGCTTCTGTGAAATTCTGTTTTCTGCTGGGGAAAACGGCAGTCAAAACAGTTGTCATGTTTCAAACAGCTTACAAGCACACTACCATGAGCAGAACAGTAGTTTACGAGTGGTTTCACACTTTAGGAATGATCATTTGTTGTTTGAAGATGAACCTCGTTCAGGGTGACCTCTCGAATGAATGAAGACATCAGGAAAATTCATGAACTGATCTTGGAAGCCCATCGCTGAGCAACTGACAAACTTTTTGATATGACTGGTGTGTTCTGGAGCTCCTGCCAACGAATTTTGAGCAAGGAAATGCAAGTGAAAAGAGTTTCAGCAAAATTTGTGCCTTACTTTCTCACAAAAGATCAAAAGCAGTCATGAGTGAATGCATGTCATGATCTGGAAGAATAGTTGAAAGTTGATCTGGACCTTTTTTTTTTTTTGAAGGTGATCACTGGTGCTACAGCTACGACCAGGAAATGAAGTAGCAATCAAATCAATGGAAGCATTCAATGTAACCCCACCCCAAAAAACCACATCAAGTGAAGTCCAATGTCAAGATTATGCTGATTTGTTTCATCAATGTGAAAGGAATTATCCACACAGAATTTGTTCCTCCTGGTCAAACTGTTAACCAGATGTTTTACTTGGCAGTTCTGAAGCATTTACAAGATGTGGTGAGATGAAAACACCTTGACCTCTGGCAGAGTGGAGAATGGTCATATCATGACGACAATGTGCCTGCACACACCGCCTTGAGTGTGAGACAGTTTTTGACCAGAAATGGCATGACCCTCACTTACCCAACCTCCCTACTCACCCATCTTGCTCCCTGTGATTTTCTTTTGTTCCCCTGAATGGAAAGTCCTTAAAGGAAAACGTTTTGCAGATGTGGAAGAAGTGAAGAAAAAACGAGGGAAGAATTAAAAGGCATCACTTCACAAGAGTTCCAGGACTGATTCAAACAATGGACCAATGCATTTCTTGAAATGGAGAATACTTTGAAGGTGGTAAAAGTGTAAACCTGTAAAACTAAGTGGACAAAATAACATTGCAAAATTCTGGTTTCTTTTGGGTACCTCCTCGTATATAAATATATGTAGCTGATAGTTTCCACTATCTGGGTGACCAAGTTAGTTGTGGGGGAGGGTGCGCAGAAAGTGTAGCTGCTAGAATAAGAATAGCTTGGGCAAAGTTCAGAGAGCTCTTACCTCTGCTGGCGACAAAGGGCCTCTCATTCAGAGTAAAATGCAGACTGTATGACGCATGTGTACGAACAGCCATGCTACATGGCAGTGAAACATGGGCTGTGGCTGCTGAGGACATGTGTAAGCTCGCAAGGAATGAAGCCAGTATGCTCCGATGGATGAGTAATGTCAGTGTGCATACCCGACAGAGTGTAAGTATCTTGAGAGAAAAGTTGAACCTAAGACGCATCAGTTGTGGTGTGCAAGAGAGCCAATTGCACTGGTATGGTCATGTGGTGAGAATGGATGAGGATAGCTGTGTGAAAAAGTGCCACACCCTAGCGGTTGAGGGAACCCTTGGAAGAGGCAGGTCCAGGAAGACCTGGGATGAGGTGGTGAAGCATGATCCCCGAACATTAGGCCTCACCGAGACAATGACTTGTGACCAAGACCTTTGGAAATATGCTGTATGTGAGAAGACCCGGCAAGAGAAGTGAGACCAAAATCCAAGGCCTCTGCCAGGGATGTAGCCAGCCCACTTATGCGTACCATTCCTTCATTGGACACTAAACTCCGCTTGCGAAGACCTGTTGAGGCATGTGAAATCGAAATCGAACTAAATTCGATGACTGGCACCCATACCAACATCTCTTTCATTGAACGCTAAACTCGGCTTGCGAAGACCTGTTGGGGCAAGCGAAAACGAAATCATGATGGCACCTGTACCAGTGGAGCACTAAGAGCACTGTCCGAGTGTGATCGTTGCCAGAACACCAGCTGTCTGTTTTCCGTGCCGGTGGCACATAAATAGCACCATTTGATCGTGATCGTTATGAACCTCGCCTTCCTGGCACTTGTGCCGGTGGCATGTGAAAAGACATTCAAGCAAGATCGTTGCCAGTGCCACTGGACTGGCTCCTGTGGAGGTGACACGTAAAATACACCATTTCGAGCATGGCCATTGCCAGTACCGCCTGACTGGCCTTCGTGCCGGTGGCATGTAAAAGCACCCACTACACTCTTGGAATGGTTGCCTTTGGGAAGGGCATCCAGCTGTAGAAACTGCTAAATCAGATTGGAGCCTGGTGTAGCCACCTGGTTCACCAGTCCTCAGTCAAATCGTCCAACCCATGCTAGCATGGAAAGCGGACATTAAACGATGATGATGATGATGACATACACACACACACGCAGGCACACACACACACATGTATATGTGTGTGTGTGTGTTTATGTCCCGTAACTTACTGATTTGGTAAAAGCGACCAACAGAATAAATAACAGGCTTTATAAAATAAGTACTGGGGTCAATTCATTTGACTAAAATTCTTCAAGGTGGTGCTATGCCCCAGCATGGCTGCAGTCTAATATCTGAAACAAGTAAAAGAGACTAAAAGATAAAAGATGACAACAGAGAAGGTTGATTGAATACTGACCTGATTAAATATACATAGGATTCCTTTGATGTGTTTAGGACAATGGGAAATGAAATGATCCACTGAATGTGTCAATCATTCATCTTTTGATAGAGACATTTGAAAGTGACAAAAATATAAGGATACAACCAAACAGTTTGTTCTTGAATTTCTTGGAGAACCAGATGAAGTTTATTCCAGCTTGACCTTTCTTCCACAATCTATGTCACCATAGAATAATTGTGATATCTCCATGAAGACATATGAGACCATGGAATGGTCACAGATATACAAAAACAGCATTTCTCAGTTGGGATTTCTAAGTACCCTTGGGTTCTGTGAGAAATGGTGGTAAATAAGCTAATTATATGCAAAAGCAATTTTGTGTTATTATACAGGCATGGCATATTCCCTGAGGCAGGGAAATCTAAGGATCTGTAGGTAGTATGGAAACCCAAGAGGAAATATGACCTCTTACTAAAGAATTGTAGGGGGATTTGGTCTAAGTGAGTTTTTGGTTAAGACTCAATTTTTAAAATTCTTTTTGTGGCATCTGATGGACTTGGCACTGCTAGATTTTTCAAAGACAGTTCTAATATTTATTTAATCTCTTATGAATTTTAATTTTATGAAAGAAAAAGAAAAAGATGATAAAGATGTATAATTATTGTTATGTAGGGGTTCCTTGAGATATGGAATGTAAGAGTGAAAAAAGATGGGTAACATTGTGCTAAATGGTTGAGTTAAAATATTATTTTAAATCACAACACTAAGTCTGGAGTGGCACTTTCTCAGATATCATTTACTAAAACATGGTCATCTCAAGGGTGGTACTCATGTTGCACAAGCATATTTCATTATAATGATGTTCAGATGTCTCTTTATGGTGACCTCATTTGTCATCCCATCTACTGAAAGTTCTATAGTGATGGAAGAGTGGCAACAAGTGCAGATCTAATCAGCTGGATGTGCACAATAAGTTACAACTTTCGCCTGTCACCTGTTCTTCAAACCATGCAGATCTGCAACAGGACCAAATTATCATCAGAGAGGTTATGGATTGAAAGTCAGAAATGCCCTTGACAATGAAGAAGTACAAGGAGACCATTTGTACAAGTATGTGTCTGTGAGTGTATCTGTAAAGCTGGGCTACTGGAAAAGAAAGAAAAACAAGAATTGCTGTTATGTCCCTGTAACTGTCATTAGAAAGAGTTTCATGTTTTGTCTGTGGCTGATGATATGGGATTTGTATCAAGCTGTTCAGGAACAGTAATACACAGAAACCTAGATACATAACACCATGACCAAACACACACAGTACTGTAACACAACCCACACAACACCATAAACCGTCACAGACAGCAGCATAAACCAATGCACACTGCTATAATTCAATTCACATAGTACCACAAGCTGACCCACATAAACACGATAATCAATTTTTAAAAAATATATAAATATAGTTGCTTACTTTGGATTCTAGTTTTTGGTTTCCTTATTGGGTAAAAATTCAAAAGTGAAGAAACCATATTAAAAAGATATCTCATGCTGCAGTATCAAACTTGGTGCCACGTTCAGCAATCACAAACTGTATGATGGCTTCATATTTTACGGAGTCTAGAAATAGGATTAAATTTTCTGCATTGGTTGGTCTTTGTCAAACTGGAAAATTAAAAGAACATGAAAGAATCGTAACTATAATCTTAGCTGGATTTCAGCAAAATATTACAACTATAGAATATTGGGACTTTGGAATATTGGCGCTAGAAAATATTCTTGCAACAAAACACTAGTACTATGGAATATTAGTACTATAGAATATTGGTACCTATAAAATACTGATGGTTGGTGCTATGTAAAAACACTTGTGCTGGTAGCATGTAAAAGGCACCCACTACACTCTATAAAATGGTTGGAATTAGGATGGGCATCCAACCATAGAAACCATGCTAAAACAGACGATTGGTGACTGGACAGCTCTCTGCTGGCCAGTCAAACAATATAACCCATACCGGCGTGGAAAACGGATGTCAAATGATGATTATGATGATGATGATGATGATGATGATGATGTTACAGCATAGCAATTTTACTGAATCTTAGTAAAACAAATTATTTGCACTACAATTTGATAACAGCTTTTTGTTGAAATGTATACACACACACACACACAACCATATAAATTTATACAAATAACAGGCACAGACATTAGTATAAATATAAAAATCCTTCTAACATATGAAAAATGTTCAAAACACTTGGCAATCAATTATTTCAAAGTCAACAAATTTTGCCTCCTTCAGGGCATGTGAAGAAAGAATTTTTCTTTATGGAGCCAAGATCTAGACAATGAAGGAGATTCAAGCTCACCTCTATCAGGCTTCTTATGGGGGATCAAAATATCTATTGATATGAGCAGAAAACCAATGTTCGATAGGCTTTGTTGGCCTTTCAAATGTTTGATGGGCTTTGTCGGCCACTGCTATTATGCTAAACAACAGATCATATCAGATGTATTTCTGGTGACTTATGCATTCTAATAGTGGATGGAGACCACTTAACTACACTGCAGTTATTGATAGAGACACAACATGATATTGAGAACTTACTAAACCTAATGGGGAATAGAAATTCCTGGTGCAGCATTGTGAGATGCCTCTCAGTCACATCTCACAACGCTCATTTCTTAAAGAAGAAGGATATATAGTATGTGGTATAAAGTAATCTATAACATATATTTGGGAATATATAGTATCTAGTAAATAGTAATATATATGTGTGTATATATATATATATATATATATATATATATATATATATATATATATATATATATACTTTATTTAAAAGCAGCAGAAATATAACAAAAGACTGTTACTCTGAGTTTCACGTTCCCGTTCATCAGACAGTTTTGTTAGAAATGGGAAAGGAATATTCCTTTCTCATTTCTAACAAAACTGTCCGATGAACGGGAACGTGAAACTCAGAGTAACAGTCTTTTGTTATATTTCTGCTGCTTTTAAATAAAGCATATTACTCTACCTCTGGTATTTGAGTACTCTTTTTTCCACCTTGTTGCACATTTTATGTGCTTACTCCGGTATATAGCAAATGATATATATTTGTGTAATAGATTGAACCAACTTTCATTCATGCTGCTAAAATCACACAAGAGATATGGAATTACTATGAAAGTGCTAAAATTCTTAAAATGGAATTAGCAGGAATCTGGAGCAATTTCATATAGCTATTCTACTTGAATGTGAGGTTGTGATAATGAAAACTGAAGTTTTAAAGAAGGGAAGTGAAATGTTTCACAGAAAATCATATAAGTATTATAATATAAATGGAATCTCCTGTAAATGTCTTTATTCATAAGATAACTTTCATAAATTGTGGTGAGAGAAGATAGAATAAGATAGGAGAAAAAGAGAGGTGAAAAGAGAGTGAGAAAGAGAGAAAGAAGTAGATAAGAGAGAAAGTATTCTAGATAAATAAAGAAAATCAGTTTTCGATTAATCAAAAGATCATTATTTCAAATTCCTCTGTTGGTGTTTTCTGCTAAAGACGACAAAATTAGAAAAATAGCTTTGGAATACACTTCACATCTCAATGCTGCACACAATGGCCACAACTAGAATGGCGCTTCAGTTTTGATCAGTAACAAATCTCAATGGAAAATTGTTTGTTGTTCTTCAGCATGCATTTAGAATGTATGCATGTGTATGTGTGTGTGTGTGTGTGTGTGTGTGTGTGTGTGTGTGTGTGTGTGTGTGTGTATGCACACGTGCATATGTGTGTACATACACACATGCATATTTATATATATGGACACACACACACACACCCACACACATACATACATACATATATTACATGGAAAAATATGAGCAAGAAAATTAATATTCTTAAGATTATAAACCTGGAAAATTACAGGACAAGTTATTACACTTGGGAAAGTTCAGGACAACTTATTACATCTGGTAAAGTACAGAACAAGAAAATTTTTACTTAAAATATTGCAGCAGGAGTGGCTGTGTGGTAAGTAGCTTGCTTACCAACCACATGGTTCCGGGTTCAGTCCCACTGCGTGGCATCTTAGGCAAATGTCTTCTACTCTAGCCTCAGGCTGACCAAAGCCTTGTGAGTGGATTTGGTAGATGGAAACTGAAAGAAGCCCGTCGTATATATGTATATATATGTGTGTGTATGTTTGTGTGTCTGTGTTTGTCCCCCTAGCATTGCTTGACAACCGATGCTGGTGAGTTTATGTCCCCGTCACTTAGTGGTTCGGCAAAAGAGACCGATAGAATAAGTACTAGGCTTACAAAGAATAAGTCCTGGGGTCGATTTGCTCGATTAAAGGGGGTGCTGCAGCAAGGCTGCAGTCAAAGGACTGAAATAAGTAAAAGAGTAAAAGAGAGTAAATAGCTAAGGATAAAATTACAAATAAAATATTTAGATTTAGAAAATATTAGCTTTTATTAAAACTAAAAATTTTATTACAAGTTATTATTTCTATTTGTTATTACTTGTTACTTCTATTAAAAATTAAAATTAACTTAACATATTTTTTGCACTTTAAAAAGATTCATTTTTTAAATTACTAATTAATAATTAGAAATTTGAAGATAGGTTATAAAAAATAATAGTATTACATAATTAGTACAATAAATAGAATAATACAAAAATTACTTATATATTACAGTAAAATCTACCTTTAACAACAAATTCACAGTAAAATTGCTTGAGTTATTGCTTAAATTATTGCCAAGTCTTCACATTTTTAGTCTTGACCCAATGTCTATTTTTTGTATAATGAATTTACCTATCATATATACTACTCTACTTTGCATAAAACTTTAGCTATATTTGTACTTCTGGCTCTCATTTTTTAAGTGTTCTAGTGTGTTAATATTTTAACAAAATGATTGCACCTTTTTTAATTATGATGTTACTTTATAAATTAAAATCAAATAATTTTTAGTATTCAAATTTTATCTTTAGCTGCAATATTTTAAGTAAAAATTTTCTTGTTCTGTACTTTATCAGATGTAATAAGCTGTCCTGAACTTTTCCAAGTGTAATAACTTGTCCTGTAATTTTCCAGGTTTATAATCTTAAGAATATTATTTCCCTAGCTCGCATTTTTCCATGTAATCTATGATTTTTCCAGGCTATGCTATTTTGCTAATTAATAATGTGTCAAATGTATCAATTAGCAGTGTCGTTGATAATTTTTTCCTTTACCTCAATGACGCCGATGACATATATTAAAAGTCCCCTTATAGAACCATATTCATAAAAAGTATAGAACTATATTATCACCCTCAAATTTGAGAAACAAACACCCATAACTTTTTCTTTTAAAAAACTTCATTGCATGAAATTCCTCAAATTGAGCTCTATCATTTAAGTTTAGTTAAAATATAGTTTGTTTTTAAAATATAAAAGTTAATTATACATAAATCCAATTTTTTGCCTCACTTATATATTTTTTCATGGTATTTTGCCTCACAACTTTTTGATACAAATTTCTGTGGCATGGGAACAAAACTATGAAATTCCTCATGCTTTCTTCTATCATTGAAGCTAAGATAAATATATTTTGCTTTTAAAATAAAAAAGTTATTTAGATCTAAACTTGATTGGTGGTGTAACTTACTCTCCTATAATGTTGCTACAAATTTTGATGTAAACTTTTTCTACTGGATCAAATCTCAATTTCTTTATGTCAAAATGTAGCTAGGGACCAGTCCTCTTCAAAAATGACAATGGTTTTCAATTTGGTTAAAAACTGAATTAGCTACAAACTCTGAAAGATGCTGTATGTGAGTAAATTGCGGCCTTACGAATATTATTCAACCACTACCATAGTTGAATGATATATACCTGTATACATATATATATATATATATATATATATATATATATATATATATATATATATATATATACCTGTATACATACACCTGTATATATATATCTGTATACATACACATATATATACTTACACATATACACTCATGCATATCATCATTATTATACACATACACACTCATGCATCATATTATTATCATGTTTACATTCACTTTTCATACAAGCCAGAGTTGGATGGGTCATTATGGTCCAAGTCAACTTTTATTGGGAGTTGCTGTGGTACCAGTATAGGAGGAATGGTTCCTTGTACACATAAAAATTTAGAGAGTACTCTGAACTAAAGAAATATGGACCAGGGAGAGCAAATATGTGAGAGTCATCAAGTCCCAGAAGGATGAAAGGTAATATTGACCCAACAGTATTTGGAATCAGAATGTAAAGAATTGGAAGAAATATAACAAGGCATTTTCTTTGATGTTTGTCTCCCTAATATGTCATTATTAGAAATAGGATACATTGGATAATACAGCCCTCGATAGACTGTGACCAATAAAACATAGAACAGTCTTGACTGGAATATTTTTAGATTGTAAATCTGATTTTCAGGGCTGACCTAGGGCTAAGAAACAACAACAGCAGCAGCTATAAGTCAGAGATATCTTTGATTTACATTTGACAAGCTGTAAATTATGGTGGTTTCCCTTCCTTCCTACCATTATTCAGCTCCCCTGCATTTGTCTGTAATAGATGGAAGCAGATAAATATCATTAGTAATAGTTGTAGCAACAAGCAAAGGGAAACTGATATAGATTGACAAGTTAGCAATTGGATTAATGGATATATCTCCTTAATGAACCAATTACGGCAGTAGACCAATTAGGTAGAAATTATTAAAGAACATAAGTCAGTTCAGATTCTATGAACAGAGCTACAAAGAAGGAAGGAGCTTTTGTTGGTTGAAATTTAGGAATAATTGTCAAAGTCATATTTTAAAACCTGTTTATGAGAAATGCCATTTGAAGTAAAATTATAAAAATAAAAGTCTTGTCTGATAATTTTTATTTTACCAGTTCTTGTTACGCTAATGAAAAATGTTTAGTGCCAAATCTTGTAAAAATCTAATGGTGTTTTTTTCTGTAAGACAGAAAAGCACACAAACATTAGAGGTTGAGGCATGTGAATTCTTCTTTTCTACATTATTACATCAAACGAATAAACAGTTTGATCAACTTCCAAACAATACTTCACAGATTTATCTTTCTGTCAGGTTTCAAGGTTATTTCACATAAACTAGTTCACACATCTATGAAATTTTCTGATGTTGAAAATGTCTTACATAAGTGTAGACATCAATGGTCGATTAACAAGTTTGTTTCACAGCCATGTAGCTCTAGGTTCAAGACCAGACCAGTGTGTGTGATCCTGAGTAACTGCCTCTACTATAACCTTGGGTTGATTAACACTTTGTAAGCAAAATCTGGGAGATAGAAACACTGCTGTGAGTGTGAGTGTATGATCAACCTCATTTTACATTTGCTTTTACATAGGCTATCATTAAGTAACAGTCCTTCTGATGAGTGTGAGTAGAAGACCAACCCCTTTCATGGTATAAGTTATTGATGATATTGGTGAATGTATAAAAAAAAAATAAAACTTTGTATTGGAATATCAATACCTTCCTGTAGTTTGCCTCTGTTACAATGAAGGAACACCTGTAAGATATTTGCAAAGCATGCAGTAATGAAATAATCCATTGTAATTAACCCAGGTAGGTAACAACACTAGAAGAAGAAAAACAGTTTAAACTGTAGATAGAACTATTAAATTCCATTATAAAGTGTAAAAGGAATTATGTGTTCACAACACACCAACAAACACTTCCTAAGAAGACTAACAAAAATGTATGAAAATTCTACTCTAAATAATGAAGGAAAACTAATAACCCTAAAATATGAACTCAGAAAGAAATGAAAGAAAAACATTGTTTCCTGAAAAAAATCAAGTATTACAACAAACCAATATAAACCACAAGTTTATTTTTAACCTACAAGCTGCAAATGGAGGAAAAAATACCATAATGAAAAGAAGATATAAAAGAAGATATATATCTCAAGAAGAAATAAAAACCACTCTGGTCTAAGATTTGGAATGAAAATAATTATTTTAATGAGAATGCAACATGACTAGAGACAATAAATCGACAATACTACACCAACATTAACAGTAGAGCTTATGCAATCAGCACTGAAACTTTCATCAATGCAAAAAAAAATATAAATAATAGGAAGACACTATGAAGAGGCCTCGTAGTTGACTACTGATATGAAATGTTGACATTTTATATAGAAAACCACTTAGACAGTGCTTCAAAAAGCTATGGAAAGCCAGATAGACATACTAAATTGGCTTGTCATAGAACAAGCCAACCTTTAAGCCAAGAATGAAAATACTACTTTGGCAGATAACTATGGGATTACAACCTATCTTAACATTATATATAAGCCGTACACTAGCTGCCTGAACCAAATCCTCCAAGATCATTGCAAGTCTAATGATGTAGATAATGACATGCAGGCTGATGTAAAGAAACATGTGTCAGACAACTTTTGGTAAAGTTGTTTGGCACAATAACTGAAGAAAAGAAAGCTACAGAAAGCTTGTGACAATATGACTTGATGAAAAGTGTTTGATTCATTTCCCATTCATAGCTACTGAAATCATTATAGCTGGCAAATGTACCTACTGTCTTAGTTGCTGCTATCAAAAGGCTCATAAAAACCAGGTCCACAATCCCCACACTTGTAATTTAAAGTGGAACAATTGTTTCTGATGTTATAAATATTTCAATAAGAATATTCCAAAGTGACAGTATATTTGTGCTTCTATGTATTTTGGTTATAAATCCACTGCTATTTCTTCAATGAAAATCAACTGACAATGTTCTTGGGACTATGACAGCAAGAAACACTAATATTCATAATTTTTTTATGGACGATCTAAAGTTCAATGCATAAAATATTCACATTGAAAAACAATTAGATTTAATCACATTTTTTTTTATGTAGGGGTAGAGTTTTGTCAAAAGAATGTTCATATCTAATAAGTGAAAGTGGGAAAACTGTTCATCAAACCCCAAATCTTTGTGTCAATGGTCTTCCTGTCTACCCATTTCCACAAAAAGAGTGCTGCAATTACCTTGAAATGTATTAATGAAAATATACCATACAAAGGTATTGTGAACACAAACACAAGAAAGAAAAGATATTACACCAAACTTAAAAGGATTATTAGTAGTCAGAGCTTCCCTCTTACAACAAGACAATATCTCACAATACATTTGTAGTACCTTTGCTGGTACCAACATTTGGGAACCTTGACTGGTCTATAAAGTAAATTCACTTTATAGCTATTAAAACTTTCAAGATCTTGGCATTGACTTCAAATTCTACAGAAACAATGATACAGACAGACTATATCTCAAGAAAAGGTAAGAGTGGCTTCCAATCAGCACAGACATCTTTTGAGTGCTGTATGATAATACTCTGACAGCACCTGCTAAATAATGGCAACAAAAATAATTAAGTGCATGTTAACCAAATACTTGAAAATGAAGTGAATAACATCCTGCAAGCTGGTAGTGAATTCCACACGAAACATTCACTTCCTGATGACTTCCTCATATGAACCAAAAGTGTAGGATTCACATATCCTGGGAGACATCCTACATACCAAACAAATGTTATGTATGGATTCATCTCCTGTTAAACATGAAGAATATGATAATATTTTTTCTTTATTGCTCACAGGGGCTAAACATAGAAGGAACAAACAAGGACATACAAAGGGATTAAGTTGATTACATCAACCCCAGTGCATAACTGGCACTTATTTAATCAACCCTGAAAGGATGAAAGGCAAAGTTGACCTCAGTGGAATTTGAACTCAGAATATAATGGCAGATGAAATACCACTAAGCATTTCACCTGGCGTGCTAACGATTCTGCCAGCTTGCTGCCCTATTATGATAATATTAACATGAAGTATAGCCTCTCATGGACTTGTGACTGTTACATCACATTCTATGCAAGAACAGAACATAACTACAAAGTATCTTATGAACAAATGAGACAGCAAAATTTTTAAGATTCCAAGATGAAGCCACTAATATCAACTACACCAATCTAATGTGAAGGACATAACACATGTAATCAGCTGTTGCCCAAAAGCATCACTAAGGTGCCACATCCCACTCTGTAACATAATGTTAACTTAATATATAATGTCAGCAACAGGCAAAAACTGTACTGGAATAAATATAAACAACACCTCTGTTATTGAATACATACATATCAACACAAGGAATATTGGTGGAACATTTCCATCAAAGCTGCTACTGAATGCCTGTAGCTCCTCTACTATGATTATAAATGTACATTTTATGCCAATACTCATTGGTGCACTTGGTTAATGTTTGCATGACAATCTGAAAAGCTAGGATTTTCAAGCAAAAATAGAAATCAGCTGACATGCACTTCAGAGATACAAACTCTAAGTAGAACAGTAAAAATATGCGAGACTGTCCTAAAGTTTCATATATAACCATTATTGTTGTTGTTATCAATATTCAATAGATGGAACTTTTCTTTCTTTAATAGAAATGAAATGAGCACCCATCTTCTTGGAAGAATTCTAATTAATCAAAAATAAAATGCATGCATGCATACCTTCATTTTATTTTTAATTAGAGAAACACACACACACACACACACACACACACACACACACACACACACATATGAGGACAGTACCATAAAGAAGTATCAATCACTTAACGTGGATGGAACTTATGGAAGAGGGAGACCCAGGAAGATATGGGACAAAGTAACAAAGACTGATCTTAAGATGATGAACCTTACAGAGATGACAAGGGATTGAATTGATTGTCAATGTGCTGTGCATGAGAAGACTCATCCACCACAGTAGAAACGATATCCAAAGCAAACTTGGTCATGCTTGCATGTGTGGATATCCTGCCTCACTTCTCTCTTGCTCTCTCTCTCTCTGCTCTATCAAGCATTACCCGTACATCTCATCTCTAAGACTCATCATTTCTCAGTTTATGATACTATTTGGTTGCTGTAATCACCTAAGAACAGGATAAGCATATCTTACACCCACTTCCTTCCAATTACCTTCTCCCCACCACTCCAGAACGACTTCCATTCCTCATTATCATTCCTGCACTATTTCCACCAATCACTTCCTTTTTGTACCTTCAGAAATTGCTCTCTCTCCTCTGCTGTACTCCATTGTTAACACTTCTCTCAATAATCTCACATATCTAACATATCCCACACAGAGCCACTCCTACATCTCTCACCAACACTCACTACGTTCACCCCGATCTCCATCTCTAACGATCTCTCCTCCCACCTTGTATCTTGAGATGCAACCCATCACTACCTCTTTCCACTGACCCTAAGATACAGAGTAGCTTTGTATCTCTGTTGCAAGAACCTCTCAACACCTAACACAGAATCATCATTTCTCCTCCCTCTCTCAAATACTAACCCACTCCATTTAGTCCAGAAGGCTTTTTCCTATTTTTTCTTTTTCTCCCTCACCTTTTCCTTCTTCCTTTTCTCTTCCTTTCTTGCAAGTTACTTGGCAACCTCATTAGAGCTGGTGGCACAAGAAAAGCACCTATTACAGTCTGTAAAGTGGTTGGTCTTAGGAATGGCATTCAGCTATAGAAGCAATGCCAAGGCTGACATTGCAGCTCAACACAGCTCTACAGTTTGCCTGATCCTGCCAAACCATCCATCCAATGCCAGCCTGGATAATGAATGTTAAATGTTGATGACAATGATATATATATATATATATATATATATATATATATATATATATATATATATATATATATATATATATATATATATATATATATATGGTGGTTGTCTACTCCTTAAACAGAGTTTGACCACCTCCTGCACCTACACCTTAGCCCTTTCATGGCATCTGATGTGGCTTTTTAAACCAGACAGTGTTTTGAAAAAAACACCCACACAGATTGCACCTCTGATTTGCACTACCAATACCTGCAAGTAAGTTCTGCTCATTGTGGATCCTAACATGTCTTTTAAGACCCCCATTGGATTTGCAAACCCTCTGGCACACACCACATTCAAACGTGTGCACAGACATATAATCAGAATAGCTGGATGAGGTTTGTTTTCCATGGGTTCGCAGGTGAAATTTGAGGCCAGCCAAGGACAGACATGGTCTGTCACAGACTGTGCACACAAAAAGGTCCTTGTCATTCACCTTCTCAGTCTTTACATTTTTCCTTAAATATATCTTGAGCCCTGCTTGCATCATCCTGGCCTCTTCAAATGCTTTCACTCCACTCCACACCCTTGTTCGCCATCCAACTCGATCTGAAGCGAGGACTTCTATATCTTTTGGAGCCATTCCAATTGACTTCATAGCAGTCCTTATGCCATCCCTAAACCTTTTTTTAGGTTTATGCTGATAACGTTTCCCATCTGCAAGCTCACCATAAAACAGCTGTTTCGGCATGCGTTCATCTGCCATTCGAACAATATGGCCACACCATCTCAATTGGTTCCTCAAAATCATGGCTTTAATTGAGGGGATGCCTGCAGATGCAAGGATATCTGTCTTTGGAGTAAAAGAATTCCATTTAATTCTTAAAATATGACGAAGGCATTTTTGGTGGAACTTTTCTAACATTTTAAAATGCCTTTCATAACAGGTCCAAGTTTCACAGGAATACAATAGGGATGTTAAGACAAATGATTTGTAAAGAGCCAGCTTTGTATTGTTATTTATATGTCGCTGGCGCCAGACATGTGACTCCAAGCCACCAAATGCTTTTGCTGCCCTTTGAATTCGCAGGTGTATTTCCGTATCAAGATTTCCATCATCTTGAACAGAGCTTCCCAGGTAGACAAATGAATTGACAACCTCAAGTAACTTTCCCTTAACAAAAATTTTAGTGGGGTTACAAACAGCACCATACGCAGGTTGATACATTACAACTGTTTTTTTCAGATTGATGGTCAGGCCAAAATCATCACAAGCTGCATCAAATGCAGATACAAGGGATTGCAGACCCGATTCAGAATGACTAACCAAATCGCAATCGTCAGCATACAAAAGTTCCCTAATAAGTGAAGTAAAAACCTTCGTTTCAAACTTCAGTCGGGTCAAATTAAAAACATTCCCCTTTGTTCGATATTTTATGTAGATACCCTCCTCAGAGTTTTGAAAGGAATGTGACACCACAACGGCAAAGTATATTGCAAAGAGGGTGGGTGCATCAAGGTCTCCCTGCTTTACTCCATTTTCCACAGCAAAAGATTCAGAAAGCCTACCACCAAAATTAACCCTAGCTCTCATATCCTGATGCAAAGCCTTGACCATGTTTATAAACTTTTCTGGGCAACCAATTTTCCCCAGAATTAGCCACAGAGCACTTCGATTAACAGTATCGAATGCTTTGCTCAAATCAACAAAGCAATGGTACAGAGCAAGATTCTGTTCAATGCACTTCTCCTGTAATTGTCTGACAGTAAAGATACAATCAGCTGTGCCCCTGGAGGAACGAAAACCACACTGAGACTCAGACACCATACTTGGAACTATAAAGGTATTTAAACGTTCTAACAAAATGCGGGCGAGCACCTTTCCAACCACAGACAAAAGAGAAATCCCTCGAAAATTACCACACAAATCCTTTGGCCCCGATTTATATAAGGAGACAAGAATGGCATCAATCCAGTCTTGAGGCACTTTCTCACTTCTCCAACAGTGACAAATTAAAATATTTAAGAGTTCCATCATTTTGTCACCCCCATATTTCAAGACTTCTGCACAGATTCCATCAGATCCTGGAGACTTGTTGTTATTCAGCTTATTCATAGCTAAATAAATGTCATTTAGAGTTGGTTCAAATGCCATCTCTTCTATAACTGGAAGTTGTTCAATTTTTTCTATCGTCCTCATATTAACGGATGATGGTCTATTCAAAAGTGTAGAGAAATGTTCTACCCAATGCTTATGAATAGAAGCGGTGTCAGTCAGAAGAAAACATCCATCTTCTGTTCTCACTGGAGCTATTGAAGAAGATTTTGGACCATATACCTCCCTAACATAAGAATACAAACAACTGGCATCATTTCTATCAGCTGCTTCTTGTGCCCCTTTTGCCCTATCATTCCACCATTCCTGTTTAATTTTCCTTAGAGCAGTTTGCACCCTCCTTTTCAGCTTTCTGTAAGTTTCATTTGAGTTGGGATTCAATGACTGAGAGAGCAGTGTATTGCCTAAGTTTTGTTTTTCTAAAAGTAGATCATGAATTTCTGCTGATCTATCTGAGAACCAATTTCTGGATTTATGAGATTTAAATCCCACTGACGAACTTGCAGCCTGAAATACTTTTGTTTTGAAATCTTCCCATAAATTGTTTGGGTCAAGATTAATACTTTCTATAGCGTCGTGGAATCTTTGCAAGTTGCTTGATAATTTAAAGTTTGCAACATTTAGCTTTTTGGGTATCTTAGGACCAGACTGTCGGTTTTTAGGTTTTATCGAAAAATCTATTTTGCCACGCAATAGATGATGGTCAGTCCAGCTCTCTGCCCCTCTCATGACCCGAACGCTAGAAACGTCTTTCATATCACATTTCCTAATCAAAATATAATCTATGAGATGCCAGTGCTTAGATCTTGGGTGCATCCAGGTGGCTTTATATTTTTTTTTCTGCTTAAACAGAGTGTTGGTGACAATCAGATCATTCTCAGTACAAAACGTCAAAAGAGCTACTCCATTTCTATTGCATTTTCCAATCCCATGTCGACCTAAAACAGGCCATGAAACATAGTCCCTTCCAACTCTTGCATTGAAATCTCCCAAAATGACCAGCTTGTCAGAAATTGGTACTTTCCTCAATAATCTTGCTAGATTGTCATAAAACTGTCCCACAGTTTCATCAGAATGGGACATTGTTGGTGCATAAATACTGACAACGGTAAGAAACCTACCTTTTGTCAGTTTGATACGGCATGACATGATCCGGTCAGATATACCACTTGGAAGCTCTGCAATGGAGGACACTAATGTATTCTTGAGAGCAAACCCAACACCAGATTCTCTACGCTGACCCTAAGGTAGGCCTTTCCAGAAGATAGTATATCCAGAAGCAGATTCCATTACTTGACCCTCACCAGAGAGACGAGTTTCAGAGAGCGCAACTATATCAAGGGAATATTTCTTTAGCTCACATGCAATAAGTGCAGTACGCCTTTCTGGCTTCTTCGTGAAATTATCAAGAAGTGTGCGCACATTCCAACAGCCGAAATTCAAACGATGTTTATTTTTACTTTTTCTTGAGGACTGTTTGACCACAGTGGCAGGATGACGACCGGGTCCAGCCCGTGATACACTGGGACACCTGCCGGGCCAGACCTGTTCCCCTGATGTTCCCAAGCCTTTTTTGCCATTTACTGAATTTATTTCAGACATTTTAAAATAAGTTACAGGTGCATTTTTAGGTTTCTGCCAACCAACCAATTGAATGATTTTACTAAGATTTGGAGTACAGGAAGTACCTGTGCAGATGAATAATTTTTAGTGGGTGTAGCTTGCACTGCACTACCCCCACTTATTAGCCCAAGAAGACTTTCACCGGTGTGACAAGAGAATTGACAAAACCAGGAATTTCCAAGGCCTCAGGTTTTATTTCGGAGATTTCCTTCTAGGTAGATTACCAACCAAGGCTAAAGAGCTTCTACCTGCCCATGAGGTAAGCCGTCCCATTCCAGACACCTAACCGACACTCAGACACTCTGTAAAGTGATCAAATATCACTCCGGTGACCGATGTGGAGCAGCTCATCAAAAAAAAAAAAAATAATAATAAATAAATAAATAAATAATAAAAAAAATATATATATAAATAAAATATAAAAGATAAAAAATAGTATATATATAAAATTAAAATTATTCATATATACATATTTACAGACATTCACACATATATACACACCCATACATATATATATATACATATTTACAGACATATTTACATACATACTTACATACATATTTACATACATATTTACAGACATTGTCAAAGGGCGGATGAACTCCTGAACAGTCAACAACCATCCAACAAAATGTCTGTAAATATATATATATATATATATATATATATATATATATATATATATATATATGAGAACATGTTGTAAACAAACTTATAAGCACTGACTGAGTTGGTATTCTACAGAAAATAAAGGAATTCTTCAACACAGGATAGCTGTGAAACCAGCTTAGAAAACAGAAAAAAAAGCTTTAGAAAACGAAAAGAGCGGCCAGCAAGCTTCTATAGAGAATTGATACCTGTACCTCTCAAATTCTGGTTAGAATTCTGTACCATGAAGCTAAGAGATCCCTGATAATATATACTGTCCTTTTATAATGCTAAATAATGGCTTTTGGAATATGAGAATGTAAACAAACTTATAAGCACTAGGTGAATTGGTATTTGACAGAAACTAGAGGAATTCTTGAATGTAGATATTGTGTGTGTATGTGGTAAAAATTATGAAATAATTTACAAACACTATTTTAATGTTCACCATTCACAACCAACTGAGCATACTAAGATATTAGGGTAATGCATACATGTGTGTGTGTGTGTGTGTGTGTGTGTGTGTGTGTGTGTGTGTGTGTGTGTGTGTGCATGTATGTAAGATAAGAATAATATAACAAATTAGAGAGACTACTGTAATAAGTTTTCTCCAAAACTGCCAGACCTATATTTAACTATATCTAATGTAAATTTACATTTTGTAGCTATCAGCTCTGTGGAACTTACAAATCTATATAAGATCTTTGGAATCACTGTCAGACACAGACAGATTCTCAAACTGGGATTTAAGATGGTTAGTATGTGTGTATCACTGTGCACATATGTAGATGCATAAATAAGCACTGGCATACATATGCAACAATCATCATTGTTCTTATTCAAATTCCAGAGACGGAGTTTTTGCTAGATATTAGTTCCTTCCTCCTAGAAAGAATTCAAATAAATAAAAAAGCATGGTCATGCATACATGCACGCTTCACACACACACACACACACACACACACACACACACACAAACACACAGTTACTACTGTTGTAATGTGCAAAATTCTTTTGCAAAGGCAGTGACTTGGCAGATTGGTTAAGGCATCAGATAGAATGGCTCTCTGCATTCTGATTTCAAATAACGTCCAGATAACTGTGCCTTTATCATTTTGAAATGAATAATTAAAATACCAGTTCAGAGTTGTGGCATGGCAAAATTGTCAGAGTATTGTATGGGATGTGTTGTAATATCTGATCCAGGTGTTTGTGTCCTGATAGCAACACCTGCAATGACACAGGTGTCAAAGTGTACTGACTCTTGTTCTTGGCATGGGTAACATCTGTAGAAAGGATGGGAAAGATTCACAAGAATGTATAACTACTGGTTTACTGACAATGTTAAGGAGGTCAACAGGAAAACAGTTAAGTAAAACATTGTGTTACTTCTAAAGGACAAGTTGATGCAAAGAATGAGGCCAGTGAGGGACTGTTGTTGATCAAAGGACATTATTAGTTGTCCTAGTCAGATAGTCATGATAAACTGCTGCGTTCTTTTAGAGAAAGCTGCTCAGATTGAGGAATATTGAAGAAGTATTAAAGAGAATCTAGCAGAAAAAATAAAACTTAACATCATATATTTCCAAACAATATTTACCTCACCTCTAGATTTCCTTCTTTTACCTATTTTCTTTTAGTTTAGAATTTTGAAAGCAAAACTGTCCATTAAATTTGCCAATAAAAGCTAAGATCAATAACTTTGTATACTGGAATTGTTTTTCCATTATGAAGGGCTATCTTTTCTAGACACATACACATATGTATGTATATGTGTGTGTGTGTGTGTGTGTATTTGTTTTTTAGCAATTCTTCAGCATTTCATTGAATACAAATCCAATAAGGAAAAATCAGAAATGCCTTAGTTTAATAAAGACAGCATTGAACAGGAAAGGGAAAATTTTAGCTTTTAGATTAATATAATTCTATAATATTTCCTCATTTTCTGTACAGTTTACTGGTGGTGATAACAGAAAAAGGAGGAAGAAAAATCAAGTTCCTTTCTTAATACCATTTACAAGTCAAGAGTATCCTTAAAAATATTATTTTATACATGTGTAAAATAATGATGATAATAATAATAATAATAATAATAATGATGATGATGATGATGATGATGATGATGATGATGATGATGATGATGATAATGATAATAATAATAATAATAATAATAATAATAATAATAATAGGTGCAGGCATGGCTGTGTAGTAAGAAGCTTGCTTCCCAACCACACAGTTCCAGATTCAGTCCCACTGCGTGACACCTTGGGCAAGTATCTTACCTTGGGGTAACCAAACACTTGTGAGTGGATTTGGCAGATGGAAACTGGAAGAAGCTCATCGTATATATATATATATATATATATATATAGCATACATAAAAATGAACTTCAATCATGCTTGCTTGCTTGCAATGTTACACACCCAAACTGGAACATAATGGGAAAATATTTTGAAAGTAAAGTACCCCTGAAATGTGAATACAGATGGAATAAAATAAGTTTCACATAAATCGGACCTCTGGTTATTGAAATATTCAGGGGTTTTTTGGGGGAGAGGGGTATAAATACCCAAAACGGTGCATAATGAGAAAATACTCAGAAAATAACTTAACCCTGAAAGGGAAGAAACTCTAACCTTTCCATTAGACACATTATGATGGGTAAAATATTTTAAAGTGAAAATGACTTTAAAAATACAATAAATATTTCGTAAAAGATCCATTCGTGACCTTGGTGTGAAATAGTTTTTCCCACTGGTTTCTTTCAAGTGCATTCAATGTATCTCACCTCCAAAGATTTGACTGCTATTTCTATTACGCCCTGCTACTATGTAACAACTATCTGCAATAAAAAACCAGAAATACCCCTTACGTGGTAGCAGGGCGTGCAAGAAATAGCAGCAAAATCTTTCCTTTTTCTGGGGAAAGGAGCTGTTTATGTGTGATTTTGATGTCATTCGTTGAACGCATGTGAAATAACCTGGAAAAGGAAAAAAAAAAAGCAAGAAACAAAACTCTGTTTCTGCAAAACTCAGACTTTCCCAGTGACCCAACAGGTCATGGATAGTCTAGTATATATATATGTATATATTTGTGTGTGTATGTCTGTGTTTGTCCCCTCACCATTGCTTGACAACTGATGCTGGTGTGTTTATGTCCCCATAACTTAGCAAAAGAGACTGATAAAATAAGTACTAGGCTTACAAAAAATAAGTCTTGGGTCAATTTTTTTAACTAACACCCTTTAAGGCAGTGCTCCAGCATGGCGGTAGTCAAATGACTGAAACAAGTAAAAGTAAAAGAATAATATACAAACATTATTTTTGTCATAAACATTTTAAATCTCAGAAAGGAAGAGAAATGGAAAATAAGTGTAATTTTTACTCTCTTTTATGCTACTTCAAATTTGAAGAAGTATGTTTTTATTTTTTTAAATGGAATATTCATTTATTCTGAATAATATCATAGAATTTCTTTAGGTGAAAATGCGATATTTTGTTCAGTGATGACTTCTAATTAACTACAGATTCATTCCTTTCCCCAATGCAATATCAAGTCATATTAGAAAAGTATAGAGAGAATTATGTCTTCAAAGTGAACCTTACTGAAAACTGTTGCTGTTTCTATTTCACAACTGAGTTGCTAACATTAGCAAACATAACATTTGTCTTAGAATTTTACCGATTAAATTAAATCAAAATGAACATCATTCAAAGATGTTAAATTCCATGCCTACTCTTTTTTGGTCTTTAACTCCATTTACCCACTCTCTTGGAAGATTACATATTAAATTTCCAGAATCTATTAGTTCCAAAGCGAGGTAAAAGGTATTTTTAGGAAGCAAGTGATATGTAAAATCTGATAGTTGACAGTGCATTAATTATGACAGCTTTTCAAGATATGTAGTTGTAACACAATCATTCTCCATACCATTCCAACTAAATATTTCATATCATCATCATCATCATCGTCATTTTCACACCTGCCTTCTATGCTGGCATGGGTTGGATGGCTCATGGTAGTCTGAGTCATTTGTTATTAATAGTGATTGTTCTCATAGACCAGTGTTTATACATGATAGTTTGGCTTGCTTCTATAGCTGGATGCCTTTCTAACTGCCAACCACTATACAGTGTATAATGGGGGAATTTCCTTGTGGCACAAATACTAGGGAATGTCTTGCTCATCAATCTATCTAGAGGAAGTGTGGGAGGAGGAGGAAGACTTTCCATTGTGACACCAGTACTGGAGGTGGGGCTTAGTGTACAATAATTGTAAAAGAGTGCTCAATGCCTAAGATGTGTGAACTAAACAGTGAAATAGGAGAGGATGATCAATGACAGTAGAAAAACTAGAAATGGGTCGGTGAGAGGAGCAAGAAAATTTGTGGGAAGAGAACTCAATAAACTAAGGTGTGTACATTTTCTCATATGACCAAGGAAGAAAATGGGAGTGTAAACGATAACAACAGAAATACCAGAATGGATGAATGAATGACGCAAGGGTATGATAGAGAAGGCATGGTTATTTGGGGTAAAGTTAAGACAAGGAGGAATAGAAGAAAGGAGAGTAGAGAAGCATAAGTAGGTACTTTTTAGAGTGAACAGAGAGATTGTGTGGGCAAGCTGTGAATATATGTATGCATGTGTACATGTGTGTAGCATGCATGAGTGATGAGGTGTGTGTGTGTGCATGGATTCCTATTAATGATATACAAGGATTAATGAGGTGTGAGTGTGTGTTGTGTGCATGTATGTGTGTGTGTGTGTATGCATGTTTAAATGAGCTTATGTTCTTGAGGTGATCTGCAATCTAGTGTGGAAAAGTGGGTGTTAGAAGATGTGTGTGTGAGTGTGTGCATGTGGTCGTGAGATTTAAGCTTGTGGGTATGAGAGTGTATAGCTTTCTGTGGTATATGTGTGAGCAGGCATTAACATTGCATCACTAATTTCATTAATGACTGTTAAAGATAAAATAAACATTGTGATATATTTAAATGTAGGGTCTCTGCATGCCGAGGTGGTTTATGAAGAGAGTGTAATTATTGTAATACGAGTAAATAACATTGATTTGCTGGGTGTTATAAAACCTTTGAATGGATGAAAAGCAGGCATATTGTTGAATGCTTTCTGTAACGGAAGTTGCACAGATACAGGAATTAACTGGAGTATAAATTCACATCTGGGACAGGATAACGTATACTGCTCAGAATTGAGATGACTTTGTATATATAAATGACACTAAAATATCACTATTTTCTCCAAGACCAGGCCCTCTCCTTCTAATTAAATCATTGTTATTCTGCATAATTGCATACAAAAGCATTCAAATTCAAAAGAAAACAAAAAGGTTTATTTCAAATTATAAAAAACATACTAATCATCTGAATGGTACCTCTCCCATCAGGTCCCCATACAAAGTCTCTCAATCCAAATCTCACCCGGAAGCTTATTCTTTTCCTCTTTGAAGAAGTGGTACTGAAACTGATACATAAAACACAGTTTCCATGCTTTCCCACTGGAAGTTTAATTCACTTTAAATGAAGTTGCAAACTTGATATCAGGCCTGGAGATATTGTCTTGATGTTGTAGCATTTGAAGATCATGTTTTTTGATTCTGGAATAGCACTAAACTCTACTTCAAGAACTTCAGCCAATAAATTTTGGCTCCTTCCTTGATTTCTGATAAACAATGGAATATAACATTTTGAGTCATATGGCCCAGAATGTTCATGAACATCTTTGTCCATTTCCATGTTTTCCTTTCATTAAGGAATGCACAGTGACATATGTTACTTGGGTCAAATCCATTCAAATGATGGTTAACTCTTTAACATTTTCTGGCTCTTGTTTCTCTCAACCTCATTTTGCAGTGCCTGCTTTCAATTTTGTAGAACTTGTTGATGGCAACAAAGTCCTATGTTTCTTATTTTCATAACCAACAGTAAGTAATGGATGAGATCAAGGTACTACATCACTATTCTGAGGCGAGTTTTGTTTCATATTTTGTAGGAGTCTTTTTCTATTGGGTTCACATATCCTAGCTGACTGTACAATTCACAAAGGAAAACTGGAGATGTGTAAAAATTATTAACACAGAGGAGATGACATTTGCATAAAATTGGAGACAGAAATTCTATAACAACACTTTGTGTCATTCCCTGTTGAACTTGATTTGCAGAGCATCCACAGCTTCACTTCAAATTTAGAGTGATGATTGTTTGGTATACACTGAATATCTAACATCTTCCTTGGAACCTAGCTTGACTTTCATCCATAAGTTTCTGTAGAAATCTCTTTCTTTGTACTATGCAACAGTCATGAGCAATGTCAGGTCCACAGGACTTTCTCAATGACATATCTAAAAAAAAATCTACCTTGAAATCTTTTGTAGTGCAGCCAGCCTGATGATGAGTCATGTCTTATGTAGCTTCGTCATTATAATCATCATCATCCTCATCACCACCATCATCATCCTCATCATTTATCGTCTGTTTTCCATACTGGCATGGATTGGATGGTTTGACAGGAGCTGACAAGCTAGAGAGCTGAACCAGACTCCAGTTGTCTGTTTTGGTGTGGTTTCTATGGCTGGATGTCCTTCCTAATGCCAACTACTTTACAAAGTGTACCAGGTGCATCTTACATGGCACAAGCATAGGTGCTTTGTACATGACACTAACACCAGTGGGGTTACCAAGTAACTTGAAAGACCTCTTAGCTGAGTGAGGGAGTGAAACTGAAGGAAGTGGCTGTGTTCCAGGTGACAGGCTAGAGTATGATAGAGGGACAGAGATAGTTGTTTTACTACAGAGTGGATACTTGGCTACTCCAGTAGGAGAAGGAAGGTGGGAGAGAATTAGAATGAGAGAGAGAGAGAGAGAGAGAGAGAGAGAGAGAGAGAGAGAGAGAGAGAGAGAGAGAGAGAGAGAGAGAGAAGTGGTGTTGGAGATGTACTAGGGTCTACACACAGTAAACAGTGTGTAGGCCATACAGAAGGGATAAAAGGGGAATGTTCCATAACAGTGTGAGGGGGATATGTTTTTAAAGATGAGGGGAAAACATGACTAGCAAGTAATGGTAAGGGAATTTGAAGAGGCTGGAAGTGGAATAAGGAAGAATGAGAGGGTATAGAGAGTGTATGTGGATAGGTACAGGAGAGGAGGCTGCAGCAGGTGTTCAGAAGATGGGGTTGTTTTGACAGAGGTTAGATAATGTTTGTGCAGGGGATTGGGGGCATGACCTTGAAGGACATGCATGTATGTGTGCTTGACCACAATATCATATATCTGCACGTTCTCAAATACAGCAAGTTGCCAGAAGTCTTGATCACCTGTCATCTCTTCTGTGAGGCTCAACCTCTGAAGATCATTTCTCTCCACTTTGTCTCATGTCTTCCTGGGTCTACCCCTTCTACAATTTCTCTCCATAATTAGAGATCGTTCATAAAGATTACCTATGCCTTTTATACACCCATGACTTGTCCCATTGTAATGAGACAAATCACAGGTTGTATGTAATTAGATAGTGGCAATATATATATATATATATATATATATATATATATATATATATATATATATATATATATATATATATATATATATATATATCCACTGTATATATTTAACCTCTGAATATCCATTAAATTCATTAATTTTAGCAAAATGAATGTCCAGCATCAATAAAAGTAGCACAAATCTGTCCTAATTGACAACTGAAGTAGAATATGGTGTATCCAGTAAGGGGTTTGCTTTGTCCCAGTAATCAGTCAAACATCATCTTTTAGTTTGTTCCATGGTGGATGAGCAATCCTAGAAATATCTTCAACTCATTTTTGCTGGTTCTATTTCTCAAGCTCCAAACTAGGATCTTTTTTGCAGAGGTATCTGTTTCTGTGATTTCATTATACTGTAACTGTTAGTCTTTACTACAATTGCTTGCATGTTGTCTAGCATATACACAATCAAAAAAGAAATCTACTGTTTTGAAGTTAGACTTCAAACTGAGGTCATTTGACAATCCTGCTTGTTCCAAAAATTGGAAATTATTTGTTAGGTTGTAGCTAATTCAAGATTATTCACAGTGAACCAAGTTAAAGTGTTATGCTACAGGTTGTCATCACCTGAGTCTGAAAATTTATTATCTTCTTATTCCGAATCCTTGTGATTTGAGGAAAACATTTCAGTCATCAAACTCTCCAGAACTAGTATTGGACATTCTTGAAAACAAATGAAATTATAAAATTTATCGAAAATAAAGGAGTAAGTAGTGATATTGTAGTAAAAAAATTATGTTGTCAAGAAAGGTATGTCAATTTTGCACTGTGATAAAGAAACAAAACAACAGAAAGGTGGAATAATATCTATTTAGCAAAATGTTTATAATGAAGTCTTCTATTCTTGGAGAAAAACCATGAAAGAAGTAGGTCTACCTAATTGGAAGTTATGTGCAACTGAAAATTGAGGTTATTTATAAAGCCACAACTGTGGCTTAATGCAATCTTACAGGAAACTATAATTGTTGCTTTTAGCAAAATACCAGTCAAACAAATAATAATAAATATATCATTAATAAATACTATAACTGAATTCTAACTCCTCACTTGAAGCATTATCCGCTATTATGCTGGAAAACCAAAAGAAGAAAACTTGATAAAATGCATAAAATAAACATCATGGAGCATATAGAAAATCTTTTGACAGACTGTTCTCTTTAAAATATGTCCAAAGTTTGTTTCTTATACAGAAGAGTGCTTGGTTCTAGTTTTCCACCACAGAAAAAAAGCAAAAACAACAACAACAACAACAACAACAAAAAGCAAAACAAAGTAGTCCAAAATTCCTATCTGAATGGCAGTTATGCGTGACTTAGGATTTGGCAAATGCTGCAGATACTTGCATTATAGGATTTTAAGAGTTAATAAGGAAAATTCTAATAACGAAGTTGTTAACAACTACTGCATGAGAGACAGAATAATAATAATATGTCTTAATATTCATTTGCCATAAATATTCTATAGTGATAAGGTCACATAATCCTACCATAAATTCCTCACAAAACATTGTAAAATAGGTGAGTTTCTCTTTATTATGAAATTTGTTCCATAGATGTTAATGATTTACATAACTGATGTTAAGAAACTGTTTGCCAGAGAAAACCCCACAAAGGTTTTAGTCATAATTCATAAGTAACGAACCAAAATGAAGAACTGCAAGCAACATATAAATATTGATACAGATGTATATGAGAAGATATATAAAGTGAAAGAATTAAAAGAGATCTCAATGCAAATATATATATGTTAGAAAACTCAGTGCAGCTGTATATGGTTCACCCTTCTCATCTGGAATTTGTTAAATGAATATATTTAAAAAAAAGGAAATTTTCCAGGCCTATAGCAGACAAAACAGCCATTACTAACATATTCACCTCCAATGATTTTTTTTTCTTTCAAATTATGCCAGTCTCTCTGGAAAATGTCATTGCAATAAAAAATATTCTACCCTTTCCAGAAGGGAAAGGGTAGAATATTCCTCAGAGGTGTATTTTTTTTTCAACATAACTGTCATCTGCAGCATCAAAACTTGAGGAAACAAAGTTGAGGCAGGTCAAATATCCACTCCTCCACCTACAACAGTTTCTTTTCTACATTAAATTGCAATATAAGCTTAACCTACATAATTTGTCACCTTCTTATACAACACCTTATCCATAACCTGCTGACTTGCAGTCAGTGTTCAGTTCATGGGCATGCATATTTAACTTGATCAGCGCAACTAACACTGCGTACCATTTTCTTCTGGCATCTTGTTAAGAACCACAAACTATGTTTTTTGTGCTATTCCCTCCAGTCATTTTAACCTCTCAATATAGTCTCACTCTGGTCACAGTGTATAAAGAGTTTACTTGTCTCAGTGCATCCAGCATATCTTTTGTCATGTTTGCTTTACCAACAGCAATTATTCATGGCTAAAGCAACAGACACATGGCCTCTGCCTTTTCTCCAAGTACCTACCATGGATTGTATAATCCATGGTACAACAGAAGTCATCCAATTGTACCATGAATTGAGAGTAGCAGATTTTCTCCTCAGCTCCATTCAATGAAAACTGATTGATTAACACTGTTAATCATCTTCATATTGATGAACTTGAATATGCACTCACTTGTATATGTAATTGGGTACTGCACCATATTCAGACACACTTGCATCTTAATGCAATTTGGTACTGAATCATATTCAGACATACTTGACTCACAATCTGGTTACTACTGTCTCTCTCTCTCTCTCTCTCTCTCACACACACACACACACACACATGCACACACCTATCCATTGCATATTCACATATACAACAGTTCATATTTTCACCAGGTGGTCATAAGACATATTTCTGGCCTTACACCACATTTACTTTTTGATGTGCATCTTTTCATGTACACATTGAAAACTTTATTAGTGTTCTCATATTCATTAGTTTATTACTGTTTCTCTGAAGAACATGTAACATTAATAGTACAATCTACCACACTTAAGTCCTCATTTTGCTTGTGGTTACATAACTAACTGGTGATCCTATGAGAGAGTGTTGTACATGTCAGGCCAATATAACTTGTGTGAAAACAAAACCTAGTTTCCTGCACATATTCACCAAGTAAAGATTGAAAGTTCCACCAAAATCTGAGTATGGTGCTTAAATAATGAACAAATAGATAAAAGGAACTAGAAGAGATCTCTTCTAAACTTTCAATCCTAATGTGAATCATTGATGAGATACAGAACCATACTGAAAAAGTCAATGTGGAAGTAGGTTGAATTCAACAAGTGGAAGTTAGTTAAACTTTTAAAATGCCAAGTAAAACCATAGAGATTGTAATGCAACAAAATCTAGACAAATATCAGAACCAAAACAATGATATAATGACATCAGTATGCAATGACATATTCAACCAGTTATGGTTTAAATCATATTTGCAACCAAAACCTTGTAATCTGTAAACTTGCTGTTGGAACATGTTGAAAAGTAATGGCAAAGCTAAAATATATGAAAAGTGGGTAAGCGCAACTCTGATTGTCATTCATAGAAAATTACAAATTAAACCTAGTCCTAATGAAGCTAACAACAAGAATGCCCCTAGACAAGTTCAAAATGGAAATTAAACTATTATGATTAAGAGTGAACTCTAATGAACAAAAATTCAAACCAGCCAACAGAAAAAAGTGGAAGTGAAACTCTTTTAAAAAAGTCAGAGACTCATTGGATGGATGGATGGATGGATGGATGGAGAGAGAGAGAGAGAGAGAGAGAGAGAGAGAGAGAGAGAGAGAGATAGAGAGAGAGATAGAGAGAGAGAGAGAGAGAGAGAGAGAGAGAGAGAGAGAGAGAGAGAGAGAGAGATGGATGGGGTGATATTTGTATATTAGGATTACAGAACATAATTAAAGTATGTATTCGACCAGGTGCCATCGAATAGCTTATATCCAAAGACCAGTATGTTCGAATTTATATAGACAAGTGAGAACTCGCATTCTTCCCCAATCACCCACGTGCTACGAATAATCCTGCAGAAACTACAGAGATTACTGAAGATGGAAATAAGTCAGTAAAAATGATATTTTACATCTCTTTAATCCAGAAATGCATATATAGTTGATCAAAGCCGGGTGGATTCCTTATTTTTTTCTCTTTGCCTGCATGAGTTGGGAATATTGATGTCTGGGAGATATCTTATGGTAGTGGAATAGTATTTAACTGCTATTTCTAAATTTCGGTATGTGGTGAAGCAATTTTGCTGAACCCTAATTATAATTATGCTTATAATTATAAAAATTTTTGTATAAGTTTACCGATAATGGTTCTTTTTACATACTGAACTACTTGGTAAAATTATTAATTATTAATTTTACCCTATATTATTATTGATTATATAAACACATATATATATATATATATAGGTTATGAGAGGTAATGGTGTCAAGAAGACCCAAAGGTGTCAGGTAATGCTGAGTAAGTGCTATGGACAGACTATAGTTAAGTTCCAGGTTCGGTGATTATGAGAATGAGGAGTCCAACAAAGGTCATATATCAGCCTGCGTATATATAAAAAAAATTTTAACAGAACGAGATAAAAATCCAAGCCTATGAAAAATTTCAGAACATTTATAAAGAGAAGGTCTTACAGCTGTTTCTGGGATATTTTATATATTCCTTCATTGGAGACAGTGTGAGAAAATGGTTAAGCAATAGTTATTCCAGATAATATATGAAATAGAGAGTGAAGTGGAAGAATGAAAATAGACGTGAGATATGCAGAGATATTGTATCTGCATTTCCATTATTTAGGCAGAATGGTATACATATAAGATTCCTGTACCTTTTGAATAAGTTCCAATAGTATTTACAATTCATCCTTCCAAGCACAGAGTTTGTAAATGGTGTTATTGAATCGGTGGTTTTTTTGAAGTGACTTAAAAGTTGGAAATGTGTCTGTAAGGTCAAATCAAAAACAGGAAGGGAGGAAAAAAGAAAAGAAGAAAAAAAGAAAAAAGAAGAGCATGGAAAGAGATAATAAAGAAATAAAGAGAGGGAAATTGTACTGGTTAGTGGTCAGTCAGGATAAATTGATAAAGGAATGGGGAGGTGAAGGTGATAGAGAGAGAAAGATATGAGAGGATAGAGAGTAAAGGAGTGTCAGGTATGTAGTGACAGAGCCTAAGTGAGGGGCAGAGAGAGGGGGTGGGGTAGTAAAATGGTGGAATGAAGAATTATATACAAGTTCCAGTGGCATGTAAAATGCATCATCCAAATGTGGTCTATGCGAGGTCTGTCTGACTGGCTCTTGTGCCGGTGGCACGTAAGAGGCACCATCCAAACATGGCCAATGCCAGTACCCCATGACTGGCTCCCATGCCGGAAGCATGTAAAATGCACCATCTGAATGTGATCAATGCCAGTTGCATCTCACTGGCTCCTGTGCTAGTGGCATTAGGAAGGGCATCCAGCTGTAGAAACATGCCAGATCAGATTGGAGGCTGTCCAGTCGCTGGCTCTCCAGACCTCAGTCAAACCATCCAACCCATGCCAGCATGGAAAGCAGACGTTAAATGATGATGATGATGATGATATATATATATATCACTGTCACAGAGAGGGTCATAGCCAATCTAACTAAGGAGAGAGTTAATCTAGATGAGATGCAGTTTTATTTTGTACTATGGAGAAGCATTACTGATGTTATATTTCTCGTAAGGCAGCTGTAGGAGAAATACCTAGCGAAAGATAAACTCTGTACTTGGCTTTTGTTGACATGGAGAAAGTGTTTGATAGGGACCCTGCTCCCTTATCTAGTGGTCAATGTGGAAACTAGGGTTAGACAACTAGTTGGTGAGAGCAAAACAAGCCATGTAAGGATGCTGTCGGTAAGGTGAGGGTTGGCAAGGAGTATAGTGATGAATTCAGGGTATAAGTAGAGGTTCACCAAGGATCAGTCCTCAGCGCCTTCTTGTTCATCATAGTCCTCCAGGAATTTAAGATGGGCTGTCCTTAGGAGCCATAAAACACCATGCCAAATCAGATCGGAGTCTGGTGTAGCTCCCCAGTTTGCCAGCTCTGATCAAACTGTCCAACTCATGCCAGCATGGAAAATGGACGTTAAATGTTGACGATGATGATGATGATGATATTCATCCATCCATCTTCTCTGCCTTGTGTTCCTCAGAGTGTTATGGGGTCATGGGTGTAGAATTTTCAGGTACCTCCTCCATAAGGCTCTGACAGAAGTATCTGTCATTAGATTTTCTGGTTGGATTTCCAAGCATGACCAACTGGAAGTATGGATATTATCCAACTATTTTATTCTTGGTCTATCTGTAAGTCTCCTGCTGGTTGGCTTGGCTTGAAGAATCCATCTTGAGATTCTTTCCTGTGATATTCTAACCACATGTCCATACTACTGGAGCTGTGACCTCAACGTGGAGAAGCAGTGGCTCGACCTGGAGGGACTCCCTGTTCTTTCAGTTATGTGCTCTGTTGAGTAACGTCATATATATTTATTATGTTAGTAATAACATCTAGAAGAAGGTGTTTCTTTTCCATCCACTAAAGTAAATGGAGCTTTGGCTGGGAGGAATTGATGTCATCATATAGTATCCAACAATTGTTAAGTGTTTAGACCCTGAACCATAACATCCCTCCCATTGCTGGGTTAGTAGAAGTGGCCAAATCACTGCTCATCAGCTCCTGGCTTCCATCTTAACTCTTCTCTCTTGCTCCAAACTAGCAAGAGGCTCTTTCTACTGCCTCTCCCATCCAGTACACTGCCACCCTTCGCTCATTTCCTTTCATTCCATTGGCTGAATACATCCTCCATACCAATTGGGTACAAAATTCCCTATCGACAACCTCAACTTGGAAAAGGCATGACTGCCATCTCTTCTCCTTGTAATCCTGCAGAAAACTCTTGCATTTCAATCATAGTTCTGATTATACCCTTCTTCCCACATGACTGTTAACTTGATCAAGATTACAAGGCAATATCAAAAAGTTCCTGGACTAGTTATGTTTAATAAAAAATAACCTATTTACCTAAGTTTTAACATCATCTTCTTTGTGATGGTCCCAGCATTCCTCCCACTTTTGGAGTCTGGCCTGGAAGTCGTTTCCGAAAGTGAATCAAGGACCTTCTGTGATTTGCTCTAGATTTTCGACAACGGTATTAAAACAGCGACCTTTGAACTGGCGAATAGGACAAATGCAGAAGCAATGCCAAGTTGCTTTTGGTGAGGAACTCACAAATGAAGAGAACTCTGTGAGAGGGTGCATTATTGTCATGAAGAATCCAATTCTTTGTGCTCCACAAATCTGGGCCCTTTCACCAGATGTCCTCCTGTAGATACTTTAAAATATCGCAGTAGAACTCTTGATTGGTGATCTACCCCTGGGGGATGAATTCTTGATGCACAATTCCGTGGATGTTGGAAACAATCGCGAGCATACTCTTGATTGAGCTGCAGCTCTGTTGTGCCTTTTTCGGTTGTGGAGAGGAAGGGCTTTTCCACTGTGATGACTTCAGCTTCATCTCAGGGTCATACCCAAAGCATGCTCAATGCCTCAGTAGCAGACTTCCTAAATGTAAAATTTCTGTAACAGAATAAACTTAATGACATCAAACTTCCAGTAGAATTTTGGTGCCTGATTTCTTGGCAAATCTCTTCTAATACACAGCTCCTTTTAATTAGACAGACTAAAGGAGACTGCATATTAAAGTGGTTTCCCAAGATGTTGATCTAATAAACAATGATGAAATACTGAGATTCCTGTGAGGAGAATTTTAACACTAAAATTCACTTTATTTATCAAACTTACAATTGTATTTTTCAAGCTGACTTTAACACTACTAATGGCTCTAAGAGATGATCAAATGTAAATACAAGATTTCTTGAGGTATAAGAATTTCTTTCCATTACTCCATGCCGTATATCACATCAGTTCATTCATAGTTATTATATACTATGGAGACTTACTGTAGTTTGTGTTGTATCCTTCATTTGTGGGAGACAAGGGGCACTGTAAGTAGTCCTTATGACCTTATACAGTATACTTGATTCTGAGAGAGATATATAGAGAGAAGGAGAGGCAGAGAGAGAAAAAGGAATGAACTCCAGTACATGATGACTTACTTTATTTATCAATCCTAGAGGAATGAAGGGTAAAATTCACCTTGGATCATAGAGAACAGAACATTGACCACAAGGCATTTTCCACAATAAAACTCTTTTTATAGAAAGTTATTTTTATACAGGAATTAATGTAATAATATCTATTTCACAAGGTTGAATTAATTCAGAAAATACAAGGGTCCCTTAATCACAGTAAATGGAATCAACCGTGGAGATTAGCATGTTTGAAATAAAACCACTGATGTGTGTGTGTGCACGCGTGTGTATGCATGTATGTGTGTCTGTATGGTTGTGAAAGAGAGAGAGAGAGAGAGAAAGAGAGGGAGAGAGAAAGAGAAGTGGTAGAGGTAAGAAAACAGAAACAGTGAGTGATTATGATATAAATCCACTGATGATAGAAGGGCAGCTACCCATAAACCAATAGTCAGTTAGGTGTGAAATTAATAAAGGGATAATTTAATTTAGTTAACGACAATAAACTATATCCATGACTTGTGCAGAATCTGAAAAAAATAGAAGGGGAGGGAGTTTAGATTTAGGACTACTAGGTTTTGAAGATGGTAGATATTTATAATGTGAAGTTTTCATTGGAAATAGATGGAGATGCAAGCTGATTGTTGTCAGAGCAGAGCAGTATTTAAACTGTAGTAAAGAGATGACCCAAACAACTACTGAATATATTACATAGAAATATTGATAAATAGCTCATGATACAATATATAGCATCTATTTGATTAATGCATACAATCTAAGTACTGTCAATATATATTGATTACCTAATGAAGTGTGTAATGGGAATCTGATGAGAGAATCAGGGAATTACAGGCATCTAATGGTCTCTGTAAGGAATGAAACTGGAATGATATGATATGAAGGAAGAAGGGAGAAGTGTAACAGCAACTATTGGAAGAAAGAGAAAATTTAACAACAACTATTAGTGAATTGAGATGACAACTAAGATTGATGATATCTATTGACTTTACACAAGTTCAGTTTTGGTGTGGAACTATTCTGGAATAGTAATTTTCCTACTAAACTAGATGGTGAAGATGGAACTTGTTTTGGGCCATTTTGGCTGACTAAGGTATGAAATCTATTTGTTATCAGGCAAATCTGTGTAGAACTGTTGTATGGTTAGCGGTATTTCAAGACTCAAAGGAAAAGGGATTTTCTGCATCCTTGGACATGATGACAGTGTTTTTCATAAGGAAATGACGATGGAAGCTGCAGTAGCAAATAAAAGGACACACAGATAAAATAAATAATCATATAAAAAAAAAAAAGAAAATACCACAGTATGATAATTTTACACAGTAAACAGTATGGAATATTTTACATTGTAAAGTAATATTATTTGTCAGCTAGGATTGAAACAACTTTTTACTTTTCTAAACTCTTAAACAGAGCCAACATTTATAGTACCAATACCAACATCTTAGAACTGGCCATTAATTACTAACTGACCTTAGAAACTTATTTTGATGCTGGTCAACCAGGCAACAATAGGATCTCTCAATCATTTACCATTTATAACCTCAAGTGGTTGTGGAATTGGCTGAAGAATTCTTTGTAAATATCACTGGAGACATACAAGCTAATCAAGTGTAACAACTAAAGAATTCACACACGCTTCAAATCAAAGTCTTGTATCAGCGAAGAAATGGAGAAATCCAAGTGATATGAAGTCTAACTGTAAAAGAAAAAAAAATGTAGATTCTAAAAGTTAAAGATGCTGGAGATACAAGGGGAAGAGGGAGCTGCATCTTACTTTTGTCATATTTTGACATTTTCTAACAAAGAAGAAATGGAAAATACTTTAGAGAATGAAAATATATTTCTCAGCAAATTTAGTATTGCCTTGTGTAAAACCCCACCAGAATATCCCCAATATTAAATATGTCTTATATGCAGTAATATTCATCATTATCACAGATTATTCTTCACATTTTAGACTGTTAGTGAATTAATGTTATCAGTTTTTTTTTTACTTCATATTAGCATCTATTTGTAAAAAAACGTATAGGAAATCTGTATCTTATAAATCACTATGGTGATAAACAGATCCTAACAATATTTTACATCATTGAGGTACTTTATTGATATAAAAAGATGGAAATATTTTCTATGTGGTTTTGCTAAAGACATTTAACAATACAACAGTTTAAATCTCCATTTATTGTGAAGTTTGGACATAGCTGTGTAAGAAGTTTCCTTCTCAACCACATGGTTTCAGGTTTAGTCCTATTGCATGACACCTTGGGCAAGTGTCTTCTATTATGGCCTCAGACCAACCAAAGCCTTGTGAGTAGATTTGGTAGATGGAAACTGAATGAAACCTGTTGTGTGTGCGTGCATGTGTGTGTGTGTTTGGGTCTGTGTTTGTCCCCCATCACTGCTTGACAACTGGTGTTGGTGTGTTTACACCCCCACAATTTGGTAGTTTGACAAAAGAGACCAACAGAATATATACCAGCTTTAAAAGAAAGTAAGTACGGGAATTAAGTCATTTGACTAAACTTCTTCATGGCTGCAGTCTAATGACCGAAACAAGTAAAAGAGAAAAATAACTGTTTTACACAGATTTGTATTTGGACTGAACATACAAGCATTTATTGGATTAAAAATTACTGCTTTCCTTTACATTGTGTCAGTGCATGTGTGTGTGGGTGGGTGGGGGTGTTATGTAAGCAGTAACAGTTTGTGAGTTCAGTCATCATTATGATCTGTTTTACTCTAAAATACAAAACTGATGCTGTTTGTAATCTAGATGTTTTCTATCAGTTCAAACCATAACGTTACTCTGCATCTCCATAAACATAATACATTTTCATTATTAAAGCACTTAAATCATAAAAGTACTCTACATTTTGATCATAAATACACTACACATCATAATATACTTCACATCACCATCATAAATGTACTATGGATCATAACATAACTGTACATCTCCATCATAAATACAGTCTAAAAGCTAGACTACAAGGTGATATAGAAAGTTCCCAGACTAGATATGTAGCATGCCAACAAAATGCAGCACACAGTTGCGTGCGCAGTGGGAGTTGGCAGTGACCTTCATGAGGCAGTGTGCAAGTGACATTGCTGTGTTTACTTCGCAAGTTGTGAAATTTGTGTTTTTGTGATCACATGTATACTATAGTTTGCAATTTTGTCATGGAGAGGAGGTTGGAACAAAGAGCCAACGTGAAATTAGGTGTTAAACTTAGGAAGTCTACTACAAAGACATTGAGCATGCTTTGGCAAGCTTACAGTGATGAGGCAATGGATCATATGCAATATTTTGAGTGGCAGTGGCACTTCAAAAGTGGAAGAACACTCCTGGAAGACAATGAGTGATCTGGAAAACCTGCCATGAGTGTTACCCTTGGAAATGTCAAGAAAATTGAACAGCTTGAGCATGAGGATCATTGGAGGACAATCAACAACATTGCTGATGTTGTTGGTCTGTTCCATGGGTCTGTGCAAGCAATTCTAACATCTGAGTTGAACATGTGGTGTGTCTCTGCCAAGTTTGTCCCCTGCCTGCTGACCACTGAGCAGAAAGAACATTGTGTCAAAATCTTTCAAGATCTCTGTCAGCGTGCTACTGATGACCTATCCTTAATGTTGTGGATCATCACCAGTGATGAGAGTTGAGTCTATGGGTACAATCCTGAGATGATGTAGTAGTTGTTAAAATGGAAAAGCCCTTCATCTCCATGACTGATGACGGCATGACAGGGCTGCAGATCAATCAGGAGTATGCTCATCATTTTTTTCAACATCCACAGTATTACACATCGATAATTCATCCCCCAGGGCCAGACCATGAATTGAGAGTTCTACTGAGACGTTTTGAAATGTTGGAGGGAGGACATTTGGCAAAAGCGACTAGATCTGTGGAGAGTAAAGAATTGGATTCTCCATGATGGCAATGCACCCTGTCACTGAGTTCTCCTCACTTCTAAGTTTCTCACCAAAAACAACATGGTATTGCTTTTGCACCTGCGATATTCGCCAGATTTAGCACTATGGACTTCCATCTCTTTCCCAAGATGAAAATGCAGCTCAAAGGTTGCCATTTTAATACCACTGTCAAGATCTAGAGTGAATTGCAGAAAGTCCTTGACTCGCTTATGCATTGAATATCATGCACTCATAATAATTTTCTTTAATTAAATCACCGCTGTGAACTGCAACAACCACCTAGACTCTTCTCTAACCATTACCTGCTATACAATATAGTCACCACTCACTGTATTCTGTAACAACAACTACCACCATTTTCACCATCACAATCACCACTTCTACCACCTAGACTACACTGTAATGACCTGCTACTATATTCCATAGCCATGATTCACTGTGTACTGTAACAATCATCACCACTACTGATACAGTGTACTGTACTATAGCCATTCACTATATGATTTGGCTATGACATATGTGTTATAAGAACCACTACCACACACATTATACTTTAGCCATCACTCGATACACTTAACTCTATATACTGCAGCTACAACCAACCATTAACTGCAATCACTTGTTTACCCAGCTATCATCATCCATTACCATCACAGCAGCCTCTTATATTGTTTAGTTGGAGTATAGGTGATCATTATTGTGCACCTAACATATACTCCCCTTTTTTCAACATCTACACACACACACACACGTGTGAGTGTGTGTATGCTTTGTACCATGACACCATAGACCAGTGAACAGATTTAATCATTCTTCTATTGATGGCAAGAGACATTTCAGTGAAGTCAAAAGACAAGAGTAGAGCAAGAAAACCCATTATGTTCTTAATGACAGTTAAGCACTAAGTAATTCACAAAGTTAAAATATTACCTGCTAAGGAATTAATACCATAATCAGATTGCTTTCTAGAGTTGCAGTGCCAAAAGTATGCTGTTTTATTATTAAATATGTCAGGATTAACTTTACTGGTTCCATCCCATCTTCTCTCAATATATTTATGTCTATAACCCCAATTTCTCACTAAATAGTTTTTAGAGAATAGTGTAATGAAACAATCCTATTAGCATCACCATTAAGAGACAATGTCACAGTAGGATGGGCAGTATCACAGTGGGATATTTCACATCAGGAGATTTCATTCCTGGAGTAGACGTCTAATGTTCAACTACTTTGAAATTAAAACAACAATCTTATTGATTGTACACAGTCATTCAACTTGCTCAAAATTGCAGCCAAATCTTGCTCAGATTGCCTAACTTACTCTCTTAAAAAAATGGAAGAACATATTGAATTGACTGAAACTGTAAAAAAATAATGATGAGATGATCATGGCTAGAATACCTCTAATTACATTTGTCCAATTACATGTTTGTCTGACCTCGGGTTTAACAACAATAACAATAACATAATCAACAACCATAAGATAGTAACAATAGTAATCCAGTAAACACACAAACATTAAAACTGAACATATATGACTCTGATATTTGAATGATATATCTAGAGATATGACATCCAGTTACCATATATCACAACTAAATATGTTCTGTATTATATATGACAACTAAATATGGAGAAAAATCTACATTATAAATGATCTTCATATACATGGTCTAAAGATATTATATGATATATCATTACTAAGTATGATATATTACAAGTAGATATGGTATACCTACATATGTATGTATACATACATATTAGCATGTGCTGATATGTATAAATATATGTATAAAAATATATGTGAATGCATATATGGCAACAAGGCAGTTTATATAAATACATGAAACTGCTGCCAGACACCCGAGCTCAGTTATGTGTAGTGGATTGAAGACTGGCTGCATAATGGGACAGCATATACCCTTTGTCTGTTTGCCTCCAATAAGACCATCTTAATTGTTCATGACTGTATTTAATGACACCTCCTTAACAGTGTGAGTGTGTGTGTCTGTGTCCATGAGATCATGGGAGTGTGTGTATGTGTGTCTATATATATGTGGTTATGTCTTCACATGTATACTTATCTTACTTCATTTTATATTTTGTTATTTACTCTCTGTTGTTTATTCACTATTAACCATATGTAGACCAATTAACTGTTTATAACCATGAAACTGTATCCATACCCTATCATTATAGTCAACAACCTACTGGCAATAACAACATACTCTATAATTGAACCAAGTGAAACCGAGTCTATTGAGGCACCTGAAGAGATATTTGCACTGAAGGATGCACTACAACCAGTTATAAAGAATCCCATACTCAAGGAAGTGATGCAAGATGGGTCGAAACAATTGTTGTGATGAATAAAGATTCTCATGGATTCAATTTTCTGTTTCTCTAATTTATTATATACTCAATGAACACTGAGGAATTCCTGAGGTAGATCCAGTGACATTTATATCTAAACTGTGGATGACACCAGGTAGCCATAGACAGAGAAAGAGTTTTAATTGGTATACTACCAGGTGTATACCTGAAGTTTTAATAATATATATATATATATATATATATATATATATATATATATATATATATATAATGCAAGTAGACAAGCACATCAAACATATACATCCCCTCATCAGCTGCCTAATTGATATCATTGTAGTTTTGGCATCTGAAAAGCTCAATTCAATCTAGGTCCAATTATTTTGTCAATTGAGTGTTCCTTTACAATACAAACTGATCATGTAGTATAACAACTATAACATCCTCTATTTGTCAGTATTTTCTCAGGTCTTCCTGGGTAACCCTCTGAGCAGTGTTCGAGTTTGTCCCCATCTTCATGAGATACTTCGTCATCTGCTGTGACCAAGTGGAATGTGGCTGACCAACACAAGCTGTCACCCCAGCCAGATCCTCAGAGAAGAGACGTGATATGCAGCATCCACCTCAGAAAATCAAGTAATATGACCAAAAACAAAAATGCTGCAGATAATTAATAGACAAAAAACTGGGACCAAGCTTAAGTGCAGTATGTTCATTATGTTGACACCTGCTTATAGTTACAAAACACATATGCGAGCACCAAATCTCAAAACAAATCACATACCTTTAGCTACCTAGTATAGAAATTAATACATACATACATACATACATACATATATACACCTGAAATCTTGCTTCTCTTACCGGACATCCAGTTGCCTTTCTCCTCTCTCCTCTTATATTGGTAATCTCGCCACCCTTTCCTTTTTCTCTCCCTCCTCTCTGGACTAACTAAGCCCACTTACCCCTCGCTCTCTCTCTCTCTCTTTTTTGTCTTTTTTTACATTTATATCTACACCATCAGTAATGCTTATGTCCACAATGCTCATAATGCTTACATTTACAATGCCCCAAACACTTTCATATACAATGCTTCCTTACTCCCAACCCCCAGTAGAGGCAACAACCTTAACAATTCTAACATGTTTGAATGACGGTAGGTTAAAAGCAAGAACAACTATTATGACGTCTGTTACCAAACGATCACCGGAATCCTCTTTTCAGGTGCTGAATAACATCTCTCCTTCATGTGTTACCTCCCATATCTCTTTCCCAGTTTTCAGAATTGGCACTGTAAATGTAGCCACATTGAAAGGGAGGTCTAGTGAGATTGCAGAGATGCTTGAACGGAGACATGTTGATGTATGTTGTGTACAAGAGGTAAGATGTGCAGCTTCAGCCAGAGTCCACACAGGCAAAGCACATAAGTATAAACTCTTCCGGGAAGGTAATAGTGATGGAATAGGGGGTGTGGGCATACTTCTTGCAGAGAAACGAGTGGATAAGGTCATAGAGGTAGTGAGGGTATATGATAGAGTACTTAAACTCAGGCTAGTCTTGCAGAATGGTATAACTACAATTATCTCTGCCTATGCTCCACAAGTGAGCCTACTAAATGAACAGAAGGACCTTTTTATGATATTCTTCTGCAGGCTACCTCAAAGATGAGTGACGATGATCTCATCTTTGTGGCTGGAGATATTAATGGGCATGTTGGACAGCAACTTGGTATCTTCCATGGTGTACATGGGGGCCATGGAGCTGGTACCAGAAATGAAGAGGAAACTAGGCTCCTAGAGTTCTGCGATGCAAATAACCTATTGATCTGCAACACTAACTTCAGGAAGTCAGCCAGCCACTTGATAATCTATCAATCAGGTGACTCTGCTAGCCATTTCATTCTCACCAGAAAGTGGGATGCATGGTTGCTCTTAAATACAAAAACCCTCCTTGAAGAATGTACCCCCAGCATAGACTAGTTAATAGTGACTTTAGACTCAAGGCCAGAAGGATGCCAAAAAGCAGACCAATCTGGAAAAGAAGCACTTGGAAACTTAAGAACCTTTTACATGGTCAGAGATTTAAGGATGTCCTTACCAAGAAATTTTAAACATAGAAGGCAGCTGGGAATTTCTGCAAAACAGCTTGCTGAGTGCCACAGACCAAATCTGTGGCTGGTGCAAATCCCTTCCAGACCTAAGGTAATGTAGTGGTGGAACAATACTCTAGACAAGGCCATTAAAGCAAAGAAACAGGCCTGGAAGAGTGGGAGTATCAAAGAATGTATCCGATAGTTAAAAGGAAAGCTAGAGGAAAGGTATATTTAGCCAAGGTAGTAGCAGAAAAGAAGTTTGCCAATGTTCGGCAACGTGAGGACCAAAGAACTGAAGTATTTTGGATTGCAAGACAGTGTATGAGAGAAAACTGTGTTGTCATAGGAGAGAAATGTGTTTGAATGGATTATGGTGCCTTTGCGCTTAATGATTCTGCAAAAAAAAAAAAAGGCTTGGAGATGCCATTATGAAAAACTGCTGAATATGAAGAATGAATGGGAGAAAGAGAATCTGCCAAAGGTTGACCCAATTGAAGGACTAACCACCCAAATTGACAGTGCCCTGGTAGATAAAGCAGTTAAGGATATGAAGACAGGGAAAGCACCTAGCCCATCAGGAATCACCGATGAGATGTTTAAAATATCAGGCAGTGTGGGTAATGGTCTTGTCACCCGCATTACAAATCAGGGAATTCATGAAGGAGTCATACTCAATGACTGGTGTAGCAACACCATAGTCAACTGCTACAAACGTAAAGGTGATGCTTTAGATAGAAATAACTACAGAGGTATCAAATTATTGGATCGGGTGATGAAAGTTACAGATAGGGTCATAGTCCAACTAATTAGGGAGAAAGATGAGATGCAGTTTGGTTTTGTGCCAGACGGAAGCACCACTGATGCTATATTTCTGGTAAGGCAACTTCAGGAGAAATATCTAGCCAAAGATAAACCTCTGTACTTGGAGAAAGCCTTTGACAAGGTCTCCCGATCCCTTATCTGGTAGTCAATACAGAAACTGGGGATAGATGAGTGGTTCGTAAGAGTTGTACAAGCCCTGTACAGGGATGCTGTCAGTAAGGTGAGGGTTGGCAATGAGTATAGTGAAGAATTCTGAGTAGAAGTAGGGGTTCACCAAGGATCAGTCATCTGCCCCCTCGTCTTCATCAATAACAGAGGAATTCAAGACAGGCTACCCCTGGGAGCTCTTCTCTGCTGACGACCTTGCTCTAATAGCTGAGTCACTGCCAGAATTAGAGATGAAGTTTAGGGTGTGGAAGCAAGATCTGGAATCGAAGGGCCTTAGGGTTAACCTAGTAAAAACCAAAGTCTTAGTAAGTAGGAAGGCTGACAAATCACAAACCTCTTTAGGTAGATAGCCCAGCTTGATCTGTAGAAAAGGCATGGGTAGAAACTGCATTTGATGTACCTGGTGTAAGCTATGGACACATAAAAAGTGCAGCAATAACAAAGGAAGGTTAATCAGGAAGATGGTTTTTGTGTGTGGCAGATGCACAGGGGCAATAAACACTGAAGATGTACAGAAAACAGATTCCATCACATGCTGGGGAAAAACTAGAAGTAATTGATAGCTTCTGCTACCTAGGCGACCAAGTCTGTAGTGTGGGTGGTTGCTCTGTGAGTGTAGTGGCTAGAATAAGAATAGCCTGAGCAAAGTTCTTGGAGCTCCTACCTCTGTTGGCAACTAAGGGCCTCTCACTCAAGATGAAAGGTAGACTGTATGATGTCTGTGTGTGAACTGCCATGCTACATGGCAGTGAAACATGGGCCATGACTGCTGAGGACATGTGTAGGCTTGAAAGAAATGAAACTGCTATGATTAAGCTGGATGTGTAATGTCAGTGTGCATACACAACAGAGTGTAAGTACCCCGAGAGAAAAGTTGGATCAAATGTGGTGTGCAAAGGAGACGACTGCACTGGTATGGCCATGTGCTACATATAGATGAGGACAGCTGTGTGAGGAAGTGCCACTCCCTAACTGTGGACAGAACTTGTGGAAGAAGTAGACCTAGGAAGACATGGGATGAGGTGGTGAAGCATGACCTTCGAACAGAGGCAATAACAGGAGACCAAGACCTTTGGAGATATGCTATGATTGAGAAGACCTTTCAACTAAAGTGAGATCACAGTCATGGCCAATGCCAGTGCTGCATGTCCAGCCTATTTAAATGTATCCTTGACGTGTCAGGCGATATGATATGCTTGAGAAGTTCTGTTGAGTCAATTAAAACCAAATTCGTAGCTGTGGCCATTGCCTTCTGACTGGCTCCTATTCAAGTGGCACGTAAAATGCATCATCCAAATATGGCCGATGCCAGTGTCCCCTGACTAGCTCCCATGCCTTGTGGAATGTAAAACACACCATCTGAATGTGGCTGATACGAATGTGGCATGTAAAAAAAACACCATCCGAATGTAGCATGTAAAAAAGCACCCACTACACTCTCAGAGTGGTTGGCATTAGGAAGGGCATCCAGCTGTAGAAACATTGCCAGATCAGTTTGGATCCTGGTGCAGCCACTGGCTCTCCAGACCTCAGTCAAACTGTCTAACCCGTGCCAGCATGGAAAACAGAAGTTAAACGATGATGATGATGATGATGATAATGATGATATATATATATATATAGGCACAGGAGTGGCTATGTGATAAGGAGCTTGTTTCCCAACCACATGGTGTCTTTGCTTGCATATCCAGTAAATGGCACACACCTCTCGCTCCTCATTGATGCATCTGATACTGCAGTTGGTGCTGTTCTTCAACAATCTTATCAAGATAAGACGCAACCTTTGGCATTTTTCTCTCACCAGCTCTCGTTACAGCACTTTTGGCAGAGAACTGTTGACTATATTCCTAGCAGTGAAGTATTTCTGTCATTTTCTCGAGGGTCAAGAATTCACAATTTCCACTGATCATAAACCTCTCAAGTTTGCTTTATTATCAAAGTTGGACAAGTACTCATCAAGAAAAACCTGGCAATTGGATTTTATATCACAGTTCACTAGTGATATCCAGCATGTTTCTGGTTCCCATAATATAGTGGCTGATGCCTTATCATGGCTTCCTGTATGTTCCTTATCATCTGCTTCTGAGATTGATTTGTCTACTTTAGCTGCTGACCAACCTGCTTTGAGTTTGTTGGATATTTCATCTGCTGAATTTGCACACTGTAAATTTGAATATCTTCCATTGCTGACTGATGACCAGACTATATTATGTGATGTTTCAATTGGTTCTCTGCATCCTTTAGTTCTGAATGCCATTGAAGACTTGTTTTTAACACCTTGCACATGCTATCACATCCTGGCATTTCAACCTCAGTAAAGCTTTTTACAGCTTGTTTCTTCTGGCCAAATATACGTCAGCATATTACTGCATGGTCTTGCTCTTGTTAACAATGCCAGCAATCTAAGGCACACATGCACATTCACACATCCCTTGGCATTTTTGAGCATTCAGACGCTCGTTTTCAGTATGACCATATAGACCTGGTTGGTCCTTGGCCCGTTAGCTATGGTTTCAGCTATATTCTTATGGGTATTGACTGTTTTTCACAATGGCCTGAGGCTGTTCCATTGTGCGATGTTTCTGCAGAGTCAGCAGTCAAGCTCTGGTCTCAAGGTATCGTGCTTTGGTGTACCCTTAAGGATCACTACTGATCGTGGGAGACAGTTTGAGTCTCAACTCTTTAAAGAACTTTCTCAGATTTTAGGTGTGAAGCATATCTGGATGTTCTGTTATCATCCTACATCTAATGGTTTGGTGAAAAGGTTCCATTGATAATTAAAGGTTGTGTTACATGCTTACCTGGATCCTCATAGTTGGAGTGAGTACCTACTTATTGTTCTTTCAGGTTGTTGCTCTTTGGTGAAAGAGGACCTGGGATATTTGCCAGCCGAGTTACTTTTTGGTGTACCATTTTCTCTTCCTGGTCAGATATTGACACCTATGGATTTATTGTTTACAGACTTATTTCTCTGACCTCCTGCTGATCACTTCTTGGTGAGAAACTGCATCTTCTGCTGTCTCTTTGGATATTGCTTCCTAGATGCATGTGTTTTTACATAAAGACTCTGTGAGAGGTCCTCTCACACAACCCTACGCTGGACCTTATTGTGTACTTGCACGGTCAAACTTTTTACCATAGACAATCATGGAAAAAAAGAGAAGCCCTCACTCCAGAGCCAAATATTCCCTCCATTAAACACCTTTACAAACAGCAAACATTGCACCTTCACCATCATCTCCAAAAACGCAGCTGCCTACCCCTTCAACAACATACGTCACTACAACACATACTGGAAGGCAAGTTCATTGGCTTAAA
>NC_142946.1:30604231-30619231 GCF_046866305.1 Octopus bimaculoides
ATACTATTGTCCTAAGTTCAGGTGGCAGCTACAAAGTTGGTCCAAAAATGGTCGCACAATTAGATTGACAAAAATAAATTCAATTTGTTCTTATCTAAAAGTAACCCTAATGTGATTAGTCCTTCATGGATTTTGGTTGAAGACCTTATGGACTACTATAAATGAACAAAAGATGACTGAAATAAGAGAGATTTGGACAGTCAATTTGATATTGATTGCTAATGATAGATTTATTGATTAATGATTGATTATGGCTTGTGGGATGACAAGATAAACAAATGTAAAATTGTAACATTATTCTATCAAGTGGAAAAAAAGCTAGTTTAATCTGATATCATTCCAATCATTTTAAAATCCAATTCTTTTTTTTACATTGCTGCTGGTTGCAAAATGGTTTGCATTATTATATGCACCTCTACTTTGTGTTATCTTTATTACTTACTTTTTTAAGTCCAAATTATATCATTGATTCAAAACCATGAAGAACTAAACTGTTAGTCTTACTCCTTTTGGATCCTATCCTTTTTTCCCACATATCCCTAAACTTACATACCTCTGTCCCATGCCATCAACCACAAGTTTTCTCGCAGCATACAATGTCTGTTATTTTTCTGAGTCTGAGTCTGAGTCTCTCTCTCCCTCTCTCTCTTTCTCTTCTCTTCCCCTCTCTCCCTTCAAACAACACTAACTGTTTTCAATAGCATTAAAATAACATTTCTGCTAGAAATAGAAGACAAATCTCTCACATTACATTTTACCATCTTAATGAAGGCAGTTCACTGAGATTCTCATATGCTATGTCAGAAAAAAAATGATGTTATGAGCATACACTCTTCTATAGATAAACTAAATAAAGAAGAAAAAGATGAAGAGAAAGAACCAACATGTCTCTGTTGATCCCTGCATGGTGAAATGACAGGAAAAGGAAAAGGTCGCCAAAGGCATGAGTGGCAAAGGGTCAAACGTGAGAGTTGATTTGAGTGTGGGTGGCAAGGGATACAACCGTGAACCTGGTGTATGTCTGTGTTTGTGAGCAAGCACATGTGTGTGTATGAAGCTAATGTGTACATACTTTGTGTGTTTATGCATGTGTATTTGTGTGTATGTGCATGTGAGCGTGTGTGTATGTGTGTATGTGTGTGTGTGTGCTGTTTTCTGTTTGTGCATATAAGAGGATGTTATGCGTGATATACTGGATAGAGGTGTTAGGTAGAACAGAGGTGATAAATGTCACAAGTATTGGGAAGTGTAAAGATGGGGAGTATGGTGGACAGTAATGGAAGTGCGGGTACTAGCATATGTGAAGTAGGAAGGTGTGTGTATAGGTGTGTGTATACATTGTTTGAGCATGTTGGTGTGTGTAATTTTGGGTAAGGAGTTTAATGGTGTAGTGTAGGTGTGTGTGTGAGTTGACAATGGGAATGTGAGTGGGTGGTGTGTGTGAAGGAGGGGTTAACATGAAAAGGGGCAGAGAATTTAAACCACTAGGGAATGAAGTATGGAGAGAGAAACAAAGCACTTGGACTACATATCACAGTTCACTAGTAACATTCACCACATCTCTGGCACTAACAACATACCTACTAATGCCTTATCTCGCCTGCCTGTTGGTGCATTGTCTTCTTCTGCTTCAATTGATTTGGTTGCTAAGGATACTGACCAACCCTCCTTAGACTCTCTGGACGTCTCTTCACCACAGTTTTTCTGCTGCAAGTTTGAACACCTGCCTCTACCTTTTTCTGAAGGAACCATTCTCTGCAATGTTTCTACTGGGTCACTCCAAACCTGCGTTCCTGAACATCACCATCATCCTGTCTTTAATGCTTTACATTCGCAGTTGCACCCAGGCATTGCGGCCACAGTAAAGCTTATCTCAGCCTGCTTTTTCTGGCCGAATATGCCTCGGTCTATTACTGTTTGCTCATGTGCCTGCCTCCAGTGTCAGCATTCCAAGGTGCATTGTCACGTGTGAGCACCCCTTGGGTACTTGCAGCCACCTGATACCAAGTTCCGTCACATACATATCGGCCTGGTTGGTCCTTGGCCAATCAGTTGTGGATTTACTTATATCTTGACCTGCATCAACCGATTCTCCAGATGGCCTGAAACCATTGCTCTTGAGGATATTTTCACAGAATCAGTTGCCAGAGCCCCATCTCAGGGTGGATCACTCATTTCGGAGTACTCTGCAGAATTACCACTGACCGTTGACACCAGTTTGAAGCTTGTCTGTTTCGTGGGCTTTCGAGATTTCTCGGAGTTTAGCATATCCGTACCACAAGTTACCATTCTGCTGCGAAAGGGATGGTGAAACGGTTCCATCGCCAGCTTAAAGCCACTATCTGTGCTGCTGCTGCTCCTCATCATTGGTCTGAGTTTCTCCCAATTGTTCTGCTGGGTTGCCACTCAGCTGTTAAGGAGGATTTAGGCTACTCCGCCGTTGAACTCTTGTATGGCACCACTTTGGTACTTCCTGGCCAAATGTTGGCGCCTGTCGACTTACCAAATGTGGATCCTGCATCTTATGTCACACAACTCAGGTCATTCTTTGCTGACCTGCCACCAGTCTGCTTCTTCTGCAGTATCTCCGGATATTTCTGCTTGGACTCACATGTTTGTACGGAATGATGCCATCAAAGGATCACTCACACCTCCCTACTCTCGTCCCTATCATGTTCTTAAGAGCACACTGAAACTATTTACTGTGGACATTCACAGGAAAAAAAAAAAGAGACTGTCTCTATTGACAGCACTAAAAAAGCTTTTTCCGGAACATTTATACCACTTGCAGACACACCCATCATTCCACAAACACTGCCACCCCCACCCCCACGAGCACCACCTCCACTCACCAAAACATCAACTACACAAACGTATTCTTCACCCTACAGGACATGCTCTGGCAGATTGGTTCATTGGCCGAAGAAATTGTCTCAGACTATTTACATTTCTTAACTTTGCCTTGTTCCGGAGAATAGACTTCTGTTATAGACACAGCACTCATACTTTTCTCTTTCTGTATCATGGTGCATTTTCACATGCTTACTTACAAAGAAACACTATACATATGTACATACACAGCTTGTTGTTGTTGGCACTCCGTCTCTTACGACGACGAGGGTTCCAGTTGATCTGATCAATGGAACAGTCTGCTCATGAAATTAACGTGCAAGTGGCTAAGCACTCCACACACACGTGTACCCTTAACGTAGTTCTAAGGGATATTAAGCGTGACACAGTGTGACAAGGCTGACCCTTTGAATTACAGGAACAACAGAAACAGGAAGTAAGAGTGAGAGAAAGTTGTGGTGAAAGAGTACAGCAGGGTTCATCACCATCCCCTGCCAGAGCCTCGTGGAGCTTTTAGGTGTTTTCGCTCAATAAACACTCACAATGCCCGGTCTGGGAATCAAAACCGTGATCCTATGACTGCGAGTCTGCTACCCTAAGCACTCCACACATACACAGCATACACACATCTTTCAGCAAAATTTTTGTATCATATTTTGTTCTGTTTGATTGGACACCTTTTCTTTGCTGAACGTTTCTTTCTTTGTAAATAATTGCATTGTATTTTTCAATTGATCTGCCATAGTTCGGCTTCTATGTATCACACATTTTGTTCTCTGCATGAACAGATGTTTTTTTCTGCAGGTTTCCTCCATGTTCGCACTCTTGCATTGTTCATACAACTGTTTTGCCATGTTTCATTTTTCTGTGCCTTTCTATCGCACATGTACATTTTGCCTACTTTCCTTTTGGTCGACTGTTTGCAGTCTAAGGGGCAGGGAGCCCAGTAGGCACAAGTTATCCTCTCTGACGGTAGCTGTCTAAATAGCCTGCAACTAGGTGGAATAGCATGTAACTTTGAGGCTTCGGGATTTGATCCTTCTCCCTTGTCACCGCCACCAGCAGCATGCAAGGATGTGACCGTCTTAGCTCTTGCATGAGGCACGCAACAGCTAATAGTCTTTAAGCAGCTATGACATAGGATACACAGAAGCTGAACATGGCCTTTCACTTGTAAATATCTTTTGTGATTTATTCAACTTGAGCATATATATGACCTGGAGTAAAAGCATTTAAAAGCTACAGCTTGGTTCTATGAATATTCATTATACAGTGTTCTTCTTTTGAATGACATCTTCTCTTCCAGCTTTGTGAATGGAGTTGTTATTAAATGGTTTCACCATGTGAGACCACAACCATCTAAAAATATATCATCCAAATAAAGGATTGCAAATTCACAATTGCTGCAATATTGCTGGTGCAGCCTTTAATCCAAAAGAAAACCAGGTATAGCTGTACTATCCTCTAATGTGTATTTATTTTCAGATACTTTGTGCATTTGTCATTTACTTTAATCTGAAAATAAGTGTCAGACAAATCCAATTTGGAGAAAATTTTTCCACCATTTAATTTTGTGAAAATGTCCTCTGGAGTCAGAAGTGGATGGTGACATTTCTTTAAGCAGTCGTTCAATCCTGTAGAGAAAGTGGCACACAGCCAAATCTCATTTTCCTTCTTAATGCACACTGTGGGTGCCGCTCACTTAGAGCAATCCACCTTTTTGATGATTCCACTTTTTTCCAGTCTGTCCAACTCTTCATTTATGATTTTCAATTGCCGCGAACAGTATTTTTCTGTTAGAATTAAATACAGGCACAACGTTTTCACTTACTTGAAAGCAGGATCCAGTCTTTTTACATAGACCTAAATCCTCCAATAGTACTCGAGGAAACATTTTTACCAATTTTCTCTTCAATTCCTCTGACGATTTATTTTTAACATGACAGCCATTTATGTTTTTGCAGCAGAGACTTATGGAGAGGTGCTATATGTCAAATAAGTCCAACCAATCTGGACCAAACAGATTACTTGTATTCTCCACAATTAATATTCTTGCTTCACATATTTCTCCTCGAAATGTGACATCTATACACATTTCGCCCATGAAATATAATTTATCACCCGTTGTGCCATGCGCAATTTTTGCTGTTTTACGTAACCTCAGTTTCCTGATTTTTCTCCATGTATCCACATTTATACTTGAAATATCACTACCCGTATCCAACTATAGTTTAATATCTACACCATTTATTTTCATGTGTACAAATTTTCTTGTTTTTGCATTACATTCACTTCCTGCTGAAAACAACTTAGAACTTTTTGCATTTGACCCTTGTAATCTTGTCCTGCAGTGTGAGTTCTTGTGACCAAGTTCTTGACAACTATGGCATTTTCAGTTTTTAAACGGACACTCTTTTCTGAAGTGTAGGCCTCCACATCCATAACACGAATTGGGGCTTGGCACTCTTTTTTGGTTGTACTTTCCGGGTCAACACATCTGTATTTTTGTGGAAAGTCTTTTTCATGTTGCGCTTCAGGTTTACCATTGTTTGACATTCTTCTGCAATGGTCTGTAGGGTTAAGTCTTGGTTCACTTGCTCTGTTTTTGAGAGAATCCTTGCCCAAATGTCTCTGTCTTCAGTTGCCTTGTATGAAGATAAGGGATTTAAACATATGCTGAGTGAATTCCTGAGGTTTAAAGTTTTCACACATACAGTTGACTACTCTGATGTATGTAATAAAGTCATCATCATCATTTTTTGTTAAGTTCCAACACTCCATTTGAGTGTTAAATAACAAACTTTTGTAATTCAATAGTTTCTTGGAAATAAATCTCACTCAACTTTTAGGGTAATATAAAGTTATAGTAGCGTTCATGCATGGCTGGAGCTACCTTGCGTAGTAATAGCCTCACTTTCTCCTCATCTGACCATGACTTACAATCTTTGTTAAAAATTTCCTTGTTCCTTTTATAGTACACAGGAAATGCAATACCCTCCTCTGGATTATAAGTGAATTCAGAAATCAAATTCACCATACTGTCTAGCATAAACAAACTTACTGAATTTTTGGACTTCCTTGACTGTAACTCAATTAACTGTTATTGTTGTTGTTGTAATATTTGCTTCTGCAATTCCCGTAGTTGTCCCTGTTGCTCCTCTTGAAGCTGTATTACTGCAGTTAATAGGTTCTCCATAATTTAACAATTTGTATGATGCACAAATTGTCAACCTACATGAGCTTTGAAAAATCCTTCTCGCCAGATGTTATATCCTTATGCCTCCTATATCATAGTATGGTTGATATTGTTGACGATTAAGCATACACTGTAACAGTGTTATAAACAATACAAAATAGAAACAGTGGCAGCAACAAACATGTAACGAACCAACAATCATTTCCAACACACTAACTCAAACTGTAGACTGTACCTGGACTTTGAAGACCAAACTATGAACTGCTGACAACATCAGACCACTACTATCTATATGTAGTGGTCCAGTCTATTCTCATCAGAGGGTGTTGTACTCTCACCACAATAAGAGGAAAGAGTTGAATTGTACATGGGATGGGGGTGGGGAATGGGGGAATGAGGTCACATCGATACAGTTGTCAATGTACTGACCATATAAATCAGAAGTGGGACCAGTAAACTGTGAGATTATCTGGGCCTCTACCAGAACAGGTTCACATAGTTGAAACCCATTCTCATTCTCATAGCCATTCCTAAGACCTGTTGGTAAAACTCCTGTGAATGGAAAGCAATTCAAAGAGAGAACTAGTTAGGTTAACTGGAGTAGGGTAGGCATACTAGGCCAGAGATCAGGATGTAAATCAATGAAGAGGCCTTCATTGTAAGGGATATGAGTGTGTGTGTGTGTGTGTGTGTGTGTGTGTGTGTGTGTGTGTGTATGCTTGCATGCATGCATGCATGCATGTATGCATGTATGTATGTATGTACAGGCAAATTTGTTACGGCTGCAGTTCTTAATTCTTTTATTAGATTTAGTTATTGAAGTATTGCCATCCTGGGGCATTGCCTTTGAGAATTTTAAGTTGATTATATCAACTCTAGCACTTAATGTCAGGTAGTTACTTTATTGATATTTATTTGATGTTACACACACAAACACACACACACACACACATCAAAGAAGGTGTGAGTGGGGGTAAAAAGGCCAAGACATTGTGACTATAGCATCTTTGAAGAAAGCATTACTCTGAATATATCAGGGTAAAATATTGCAGTAAGTCAAGAGAAATATTACAACAAAGTCATTAGTTGTTTTTGTCATGAACCCTATTGATTAGGAGTCAACCATGTTTAAATATCATTCCAAAGCCACGTTTTTAATTGATGGAAATAACTATGAGTAGTAACAATAACAGTATCTACTGCTGAAGAATTTAAGCACCGCATGGTGAGTTCGTAACGTTCTTAGCCATCAAAATATATGTGTATGTGAGTAGTGAATGTATGTATCCAGAGTGTGGAAAGAATGATATGGGATATTACAGTATTTCAGATAGTTCATGCCTTCTAGTTTCTCAAGTTGTATAAATGTAGATGCTGTTGTCTAGTTTTCAATCACTCAAGGTTATCAAGTTTTGCACTATTGGTTTCTTTTTCATGGTCGATAACGTTGGTTCCAGTCTCAACTGCCAGTGTTTCCACTTCAAAATTGTCCACAGGATTCTGGTTGTATGATGAGGTAGCAAGCTCAGTCGGTGTATCGGAAAATTGCACAACTCCCCATTGGAGCCAAATGTTTCAATGAAATCATTTCCTCATTGCTGCTTGATAAACATACATGGGCATACTGTGGATGGCATTCAAGTAACCCAGTCTCTTCTACTGCTGGGTCGTATTTTGGAAACAATCGTTGTTTCTTCAGGAGCAAAGGTCCATGTATTACTAGCTATTCTGGTAGTGAGGTCCCAGAAGTTGAGCGATGGTGAAAACTGAACAGCCTCTCACGAGGTGTGGTGTTAGTGGCCATACAGAGGAAGGAGTGAATAGGATGCAGAGCATCAAGGAATACACATACAAAACAAAGTGTTGTTTGTGTGAGATGATTGACTACCCACTGAAAATGACTAAATTTGTTGCAAGCTTTACATGTTGCTTCCTGAGCTAGGAACATGGGTTTTTGTTATAACCACAGAAAAGACATTTAGGTGTGGCAGCCACTACATTAGTGTCAGTTTCATGTTCTGGGCTGAGAAGACATGCAGGTTGTGTAGCACAAGATTGGGCTTCTGCTGTCTCCAGTGTCCATGCTTGGATGAAGGCTCGATCGAGGTCTAAGTTATCCTGTCCCAATAACCATTGCCATATGTTGCTGGAATGTATATCAGTGATGAAGGCATCTCTTATAGCTTCATTGAGATGTTCAGCATCTGAAACAGTTTTGTAACTGCAGTCTTTCACCAGTAATTTGAGTTTCTGGAGGTACTGATCCAAATTTTGGCTGTATTCCTGTTTGCAAGTGTATACACCACATTCTTTGCTTTCCCATATAGTGAAATGAGAACATCAAGAGCTCTGTCATATGTGTTGCAGTCCACATATACTCGAACATGTTGAGGTCAATGTGATTGGCGAGCAGCTGGAACTTACCTTCTTCCACCATATTGAATGATTCTAGATAGTGTTTCCACCATTTTCTGGAAGTAGGTAAGGCTGAGTTGACATCAAAACATTCTGGGCATAGTGCTTTGCCCATTAGAAGAGTAAATTGTAATAATTCTGGTTATCAAGCTGGTGAGATAGTTGAATACGGAAGACTGGAAGTGATTGGCCATAAATAGGCTTAACTCTTCAGAGAACAAAGGTATGGTATCTGTCAGTAGCTGTTTTAGTCATGAACCTTGCTGATCAGGTTGAAGGCGAAGTCAGTTATCTTTTATTGGAATAAATCTTTGAACCATCTTGTTCTCCATAGAAGATGCAAGTTTTAGTTACCCAGTGATTAGTCACTTATTTATAGCCAATCATTTCCAGTCTTCTGTATTCAACAATCTCACCAGATCAATAAACAAAATTACTACAATTTACTCTTCTAAGAAAGAAGGTATGGTATCCATCATTAGTTGTTTTAGCCATGAACCTTGCTGAACAGGAGTCAACCATGTTTAAATATCATTCCAAAGCCTAGTTTTCGACTGGCTGGTGGGATGATGGAAATAATTGTGAGTAGTAATAATGATAGTAATTATTACCTCAATGATTAGCATTATTTTGTCCATCTTTACGTTCGGACTTCAAATTTTTCCAAGGTCGACTTTGTCTTTCATCCTTTTGGGATCAATAAAATAAGTAGCAGTTAAGCACTGAAGTTGATGTAATCAACTTATCTCCTTCCCTGAAATTGCTGGCCTTGTGCCAAAATTTGAAAACAATATTCAGACTCTTGTATCATTTTTCAAATTGTAAGTGAAGCAATCTCGACCACCACCACCATCGCCACCACCCCAACAAATCCTCCCACCAACAATTAATAGAATAATAAGAATCTATTATAAGATGCTAAGTGTGTCTGTTGGTCACGCTAGGCAAAGAAGGGTAAAATAATAGACAGAGTAGCAGTGGGTGGCAGTGACAGATGTTAAAGCAGGCAGACAACATTTAAAGGGCTCTACTCCGAAGATGCTAGAGAAAGAAGAGTAAAACAACAAATGCAGTGGCTGTGAGCGACAGTCAGAGGTGGTTAACTGCAGGCTAACTGTAGTGAGTGCTGAATTCACACGTATTTTAATGAAAATGAAATCAAATTTTTATTGTAAATTATATTTATCAATTTCACACACATGCACACCATACACACGCACGCACACACGTGCGTGCACACAAACACACACGAAAGAGGTATATATGTTACATACAATAAAATGATTTCATTGATGTAAAAATGTAAACAAACATATGCGTGTGCACACACAATCATACACTCACACATGTGTATGTAGGCACATGCACAAATGTACATAAAAAGGTATGCTTATGAATTAGTATATATATATATTATTTATATTATTATTTAATTGAATGCCATGCATCCGTTTCCAAGTAAGTTTATCTTAACCTTTTTGATGCAACTCTACTCTATGCTGCTTTCTCCCCCCTACTTCTTTAATTCTTTTTTTCTCCCTTCACTGTTTTCTTTCTGTCTCTCTCCTCTCTTTCTCTTTTACTCTTTCTCATTGCTCACACGTGACCATCGTCCATCTTTCTTTTCCTCACGCGGCCATCTTTCTTTTCTTCCAGGACGTCCTAAGTACTGGACGTCTTCTATCTTTCTCTTCTATTTTTTCTCTTTTCAAAGAAAATATTTATCCAGTGTTCACTATTTTACCCTCGTTCTGGTCTAACGACCCTCCGCGTTTGTTTCTTCTCCTTGTTACTATGACGGTGGCTGCCGAGCTGCATGATTCATTGAATGCACGGCGCTCACCTGAATTTGATGCTCTGTCTCTTAACTGTTGAACACAAATATAACGGTCAGTTTAGTGTTTACTAATTTGCATTCATTCTCACCTACTTTTTATGGCAGCCTCGGCAAAAAGAAGTCTTGAGTACTTACAATATGGTTTTATCAAGAACTCTACAGACCCAAAGCAACGCTTTTGTATCATGTGTCCTCAATCTTTGTCTCAACTCTCTGATCACATGAGAAGAAAACACCATGAAAAAGGGGATAAGCCTATCAAATATTTTGAGGAACTGAAAACTGATTTTAAAAATCGGAGCACTAGTAAATCGTTATTTTTTCTCTTTTGCCTTTGTAGTTTGCGAGTATTGCTGTTTTGGGAGTCGTATTTTCGTAGAGAAATAGTAGTTTTGGCTGCTATTTCTAATTTTCGGTGTGTGGTGAAGCAATTCTTGCTGAACCCTAAATTTTAATTATGTTTATATAAGTTTACCGATAATGGTTTTTTAACACACCGAACTACTTGGTAAAATTACTAATTATTAATTAATTATTAATTTTTACCCTATATCTGTATATATGTATGTATATATGAATACTTATATGTATATGTACATGTGTGTGAACGTGTGTGTGAGTGTGTACACACACACATACACTCGCACACAAACATACCTTATGTGGGTGATATTTTCAACTGAGACATTACAATCGTATCTGATCCTTCAAGTGTTTCAATTCTGTGTATATACATATATTTACTAGATTGGTGACATTTAACAATGGTTTTCCCCATTGTTGATGTGTCATCTATCATTAATAAAACGGTTGGCATTTTTGCTGACACTGGTGTGTTAGTGACAAAAGTAAAACTAGCCTGTTAACAACAGCAATACTACTGTAGTGTTGTCAGGTATGATTAAACAAAACTAAGATCAAAAGTAGGGACTTTGCTGCTTTTACTTGGCACAATGTATCTAATACTACATTAAACAATGCCTCCTTCATGTCCGAGATAATAAAGTGTGATATTGGAGAGATTTTGCTGTTAATTCTAGCAAGTCGATTGGCCACACTGATGATTTTCCACTGGCTCACTAATACTGATCTGCTGTAAATGTGTGTGTCTGCATATGTGTGTGTGTGTGTGTGTGTGTGAGAGAGAGAGAGAGAGAGAGGGAGAGAGAGAGAGAGAGGGAGAGAGAGAGAGAGAGAGGTATGACAAGCAAGGATAACACGAAGAAAGAAAATTACAAGAGTTGATAACAAAAAATAATTAAATAATGTAAAATAGAAAGTAAAATAAAAATCAGAAATTAACTGAAAGTTGAGGACGAGAGAAAAAAGGTGGAAAATGTGTGTTGGCCACTTGTAGTTGGTCATTCAGTGTTTGTCCACTGAAACAATATGGCTAAAGTACATTGATGTCTTTGAATTGATATGGTTAGTCAGTCAGTCAGTGGTTATAACTGACCATTAGTACTATTGTGTGGAATTAAAGCCAACAATGATGGGATGTAGTTTAAATAATAATTGCTAGCTACAGTGAACATTATTTGTAAGAAATGGTAATCAGACAGAAACAAATAAATCAATAAATAAGCCAAGAAAAGACTTAAACAATCACATCATAAATAAGAAACGAAAACATTTTAGGTGGGAGAAATAATAGCAATTGAAAAGTCTGTAAAGGGATCCTTAGGAGTCATTTGTTCTGAAGATAGCAGTTAGCTGCAATATCATGTTTACTTGGTAGTTTTTGTAAACCAGGCATAAATGGCATTGATAAACAAAACGTTTTAAAAATATCCTTCTGCCTCAAAACATTAGCAATATATTAGTTTGTGACTCAGTTTATCCACTTCCTTTTGATTTATAAGTTCTACGCATTGATAAATTTAAAACAAATTAATACAATCAAACATTTAGAAATTTGTATCCTGATTTTTGTCACAAAAATAAATAGATCAGATGAATCCAGATTTATTGAGACAGTGTAAAGGAAAATATACAGCACAATCTTAAGAGACCATTCAGTATTATTAAAATATTTACATCTACAAGTTTCATTCATTCTTCAATGGCTATATTACCCATATACATACATACATACATACATATATATATATATATCTACATATATAAAACTGAGAACGTGTGTCTGTCTGTGTGCATCACTTAAAACTCGAGAACTACCCAACCAATTTCATTCAAATCTTACTCAGGATCCATGCGGTGTCATGGCCTAAAGATTTTCAACTTCTTGCATAATACGAGTCTGGAGCAATCTCTTATCTCTTACACTATTTCAGTATTATGTGTCAAAAGTGAAACAATAACGTCTCTATTGTAATGTGAGATAATATTTTCAGCTTTAATAGGTTCACTATTAATACTTTCACTTTGTAAATATACATATATATGTAAAAGGTTGAAGAGGAACACATGAGTAGATCATCATCATCATCATCATCATTTAACGTCCGCTTTCCATGCTAGCATGGGTTGGACGTTTTGACTGAGGACTGGTGAAACCGGATGGCAACACCAGGCTCCAATCTAATTTGGCAGAGTTTCTACAGCTGGATGCCCTTCCTAACGCCAACCACTCAGAGAGTGTAGTAGGTGCTTTTATGTGTCACCCGCACGAAGGCCAGTCAGGCGGTACTGGCAACGGCCACGCTCAAAATAGTGTCTTTTATGTGCCACCCGCACAAGAGCCAGTCCAGGGGCACTGGCAACGATCTCGCTCGAAAATCCTATGAAGTCCAATCAGGCGGTACTGGCAACGGCCACGCTCAAAATGGTGCATCTTATGTGCCACCCACACAAGAGCCAGTCCAGGGGCACTGGCAACGATCTCACTTAGCTTGCTGGGTCTTCTCACGCACAGCACATTTCCAAAGGTCTCGGTCAGTAGTCATCGCCTCGGTGAGGCCCAATGTTCGAAGGTCTTGCCTCACCACCTCAGCCCAGGTCTTCAGCAGTCACAGCCCATGTTTCACTGCCATGTAGCATGGCTGTTCGTACACATGCGTCATATGGTCTGCCTTTTACTCTGTCGCCAGCAGAGGTAAGATATATATGGAAAAGATATATATGGAAAAAAAGATATATATGGAAAAAAAAAACAAAGTAGAAAATGCTAAAATACTTTTATAAAGAACATTACAGAACTGGTTTTGATCCTTGAGATCTTTTCAACAGTAAATATGAATAATAAATTTTTGAAAAATTATTAATAAATTAAATTTTGGTAAATTTAGAAGAAAAGTCTTTTTAAAGACATATTTGTATAGTATTGAAATAACAGGGGCATTTGTCTTGTTTCTGCCTGTCTCTGTTTCACTTGTTAACAAGTGAAACAGAGACAGGCATGAACTGGAGAGGCGAAGAAGTGCGTTTCTGTCCGCCACTATCCTCCACGAAAAAATTTAATTTGTGTTCGTGGGAAGAGCCACTTTAACGATGCTTCCTGCCCTAACTCTTTGAAACACCGGTGTTTTAATGGTGGCAGCTGATGAAGGATATGCTCTCTATGTGGCCTGCTTGTTTTTGTATCTTGTTTATCATTTTGTCCATGTTCTTTTGCAACGTCATATACCCAGATATGTATCTATATGTACATGTAGATGAAGATATGTACATACATGTACATATATATGCATACACTCATATATTGTTTGTATCACACGATCGAACGCACACGTTATCTTCACACAGTATGTTTTGAACTATTTTTCTAACGCAACTCTCTCTATCTCTATATCTATCTCCCCCTCTCATTCTTCCCTCTACTGTTCTTCGCCTCTCCCTGTCACTACTATCGCTCTCTCGTTGCTCGTCCTTTGCCTATCACCCTCACTACTACTATCTCTCTCTCTTTCTCTCTCTACCTCTCATTGCTCACTTATATTCTACTTCCTCCTCTTCTTCTCCCTCTGCTACTCTTTCTCCTTACCCCTTGCTTGTCATGTGTGTCCGGTTGCTATTTCTTTTCGGTCTTGGACTCCCCAAGCTTTGTACGCATTTTTTCGCCTCTCCTGTTTGTGCTTCACAGCGTTCAATACACACACACTTCTCCACGTCTGGCTGTACAACCTTTTTGTTTGTTTATTTCACCGTTTCGTTTTCCTGTCTTGTTTTCCATCCGCCACTATCCTCCACGAAAAAATTTAATTTGTGTTCGTGGGAAGAGCCATTTTAACGATGCGTCCTGCCCTAACTCTTTGAAACGCTGGTGTTTTAATGGTGGCAGCTGATGAAGGATATGTTCTCTATGTGGCCTGCTTGTTTTTTGTACCTTGTTTATCATTTTGTCCATGTTCTTTTGCAACGTCATGTACCCAGATACGTATCTATATGTACATGTAGATGAAGGTATGTACATACATGTACATATATATGCATATACTCATATATTGTTTATATATATATATTATATATATATATGTGTGTGTGTGTGTGTGTATATATATATATATATATATATATATACACACATATGTATATGGATATATATATATATATATATATATGCACACACATATGTATATGGGTATATATATATATATATATATATATATATATATATATATATATAAATGGAACAAAAATGCAATTGAGAACATTAAAACATTCAGATAGATAGTCGATACAAAGGGGGACAAAAGGACAGGCAAAGACGGGTAATTCTTGGCTTTCTTTCATCAATCAAGTC